>NC_081558.1:81947602-81973426 GCF_022355385.1 Mustela nigripes | reverse complement strand
CCTGGGGATAAAAATATATGTTTATAAAAAATAAAAAATTATATTAAAATTTTAAATATTTAAAATTATTTAAAATAAAATAAAATATAAAAATAAAATAAATTTTCCCTTTTAAAAAAATATATGTTTATTAAAAAAACAAACAAACAAAAAACACAAGAAGCAACAAGTTTTGGCAAGGATATGGAGGAAAAGGAACCCTTTCCTAGTATTGGTGGAAATGCAAACTGGTACAGTCATAATGCAAAACAGAGTGGCATTTCCTCAAAAAGTTAAAAAGGGCATGACTGTGTATGATCCAGCAATTGCACTACTAGGGATTTACCCCCCTACATACAAAATACTAATTTGAAGAGATACATGAACCCCTATGTTTTTTGCATTATTTACAATGGCTGAATTATTGAAGCATCCCAAAGGTCCATCAATAGATGAATGGAGGAAAAATTGGTTTATATATACAGTGGAATATTATTCAGTCATAAGGAAGAATGAAATCTTGCCATTGCAAGACATGGAGGGAGCTAGAGAGTATTATACTAAGCAAAATAAGTCAGTTAGTGAAAAATACCATATGATTTCACTCATATGCATAATTTAAGAAAGAAAATAAGCTAAGAGAAAGAGAGAGAGAGAGAAAAAACAAGAAAGTAACTCTTAACTATAGGGAACCATTACCAGGTATGTGGAGGAGATGGAGTAACTCTTAACTATAGAGAACCATTACCAGGAGGTATGTGGGGAGATGGGTAAACTGGGTGATGGGGATTAAGGAGTACACTTGTTATGATGAGCACTGGTTGATGTATGGAATTGCTGAATCACTATATTTTATACCTGAAACTAATGTAATACTATATGTTAACTATTATAGTGGAATTAAATTAAATTAAAATAAAATAATAAAACATTTTTAAAATGTTTCTCTTTTTATCATTCAGTTTGTCTGCTTTCCATTGCTCAGTCTTCCAGATTACTGATATATTCCTCTTCATCCTCTAATCCACTGTTGATTTCTTCTGGTATTTTTTTTATTTTAGTTATTCTTAATAGCAGCAAGAAACAAAAATTTACTTACCTGCAAGGGAAAACCTATAAGACTCTCAGCTGATTTTGCAACTTAAAGTTTGCAGGTCAGAAGAAAATGGCATGATATATTCAAGTACTGAAAGGAAAAACCTACAACTAAGAATACACTATCTTTGAAGTATGAAGGTTATCATTCAGATTTGAACGATAGGTAAAGAGTTTCTCATCCAAAAGATAAAGGAGTTTATCACCACTAAACCAGCTTTATAAAAATGTTAAAGATCTTTCTTTAAGTGGAAAAGAAATTGCCATAGCTGGACATAAGAAAAATAATAAAAAGAAGACTTTTTTTTTCTTTTTCTCTTTCTTTCTTTCTCTCTCTCTTTCTTTCCTTCTTTTTCTTAGAATATGTTTGAAATCAAATGACCATCAAATTAACATTGACTACTATTTATTTCAGATTTTACATATAAGCCTCATGGTAACCACAAACACAAGACAGAATACACACAAAAAAAGAGAAAGAAAACAAAATAAAACAAAAAATTAGACATTCATAAATCACAAAGAAAGAAACAAAAGGTAGAAGGAACAAAGAAGAACTACAAACAAGAAAACAAATTTTTAAAATGGCAATAATTATGTATATATTAATAATTACTTCAATTATAAATGACTTAAATGTCCCAATCAAAATACATAGAGTGGTAGAATGGATAAAAAAGCCCTCCCTCTCCCAAAAAAACAAGACCCATCTATATACTGCCTAACAAGAGACACACCTCATACCTAAAAACTCACAGAGACTGAAAGTAAAAGTGGAAAAACATTTATCATGCAAATGCAAACAAAACAAAAAGCAAAAAAGAAGGAAAAAAGAATAGCAATACTTTGATCAGACAAAGTAGGGTTTTTAAATAAAGATTGTAATGAGAGACAGAGAAAAACATACATAAAGATAAAAGGATCAGTCCAACAAGATCATAACAATTAAAATTATCTATGCACCCAACACTGGAGCACCTAAATACATAAAGCAAATATCAGGAGACAAACTGATGGTAATGCAATAATAGTAGGGTACTAACACTCCACTTACATCAATGAATATATCTTCCAGAAAGAAAATCAGTAAGTAAATGATGTCTTTAAATGACCCATTGGACCAGAGAAACATAACAAATATACAGAACATTCCATCCTCACATAACAGAACATACATTGTTTTCAAGTACACACAGAACATTCTCCAGAATAGATCACATATTAAGCTATAAGACAAGCCTCAATAAATTTAAGAAGACTGGAATCATACCAGGCATCATTTCCAACCAGAGTAGTATGAAAGTAAACATAAATCACAAGAAAAAAAAAAAAAAACTCGGGGAAAACACAAATGTGAAGACTTAATAGCATGATACTAAACCAATGGGTCAATATAGCAATCAAAGGAGAAACACATGGACACAAATGAAAATGAAAACAAAATGGTCCAGAATTTCTGAAAAATAGCGAAAACGGTTCTAAAAGGCAAGTATATGACAACACAGGACTATCTCAAACACACACACACACACACACACACACACAAAAAAAAAAAAAAACAAAAAAACAAAAAACAAAACAAAACAAAACAAAAAAAAAACCAAGAAAAATAGTCCAACCATACACTGAAAGTAAATTAGAAAAAGAACAAAGCCCAAAGGGAATAGAAGAAAGGAAATAACAAAGATTGGGACAGAAATAAATGAGGTGGACATATATATATATATATATATAGATAAATATAGATAACTACATAGGTATCTTCATATCACTTTGCCAAAATAAAACAATTGAACTTCTCTCACCTGACCTGCCTAATTAAATCTTAGGAACATCCACGTTGGATACCTTGACCTTTCTATATTCCTGCCAAGCTTTTTACCCACAAGAAAGAGCAAAGAACATTTCACTAGTCTAGTAACATTTAGAGATTATACCATTGAATTCTAAAGGTATACTTAATAGGTCTGTGATGATATATGCTATCTGGTCTCTGCTGTGTTCTCCTGGATGGATCATTCTGTCTATCAGAGCCCAAGTGAACTTTAAATGAGTCAGCTCTATTTACAATGAATAATATAAGTAATCCACTTTGACATTCAGAAGGAGACTGTTGTCTGTGCACAACTGAGGAGTTGCTAGGAGTGACACTCAATACAGAAGATTATTCTAATCGATCCATCTCCGAAAAAAAAGGCTTGTGCTCTTGGGTGTCAGAAGGTATACTGGTTCTATTTAATGATAGGAAGAAATGTGCTTACACACCTGTCCCCAGAACAAATCCACTGCCTTGGAAAATCTAAACATACCAATTGATCCTGAGGACTGCTATGTTAATGGGGGCTTCAGGGGGAGGGAAGAGAGGAGAGGAAAACCAACAAGACATTAAAATTTTAAAGACATTAAATTTTCAATAAACTTTCTGAGTTACAGAATTTATGTGTGGAAAAGAGCTTCTACATTTAGGATGACTGATTTTATTTCCAGGTTTGGCTTTAATTCTCAGACCCAAGGTAAACTAATTGAAAAGCCCAGGTATTCTTTCCTTTCTTATAGAAGTAGCTCACAAAAGTCAAACTGCAGAAGCTCATCAGTTCAACCTCTTCCAAATATTCCAAGTTGTATGGAAAATGTAATCTTGCTGGGAAGGAAGCAAGAGATGCTCAGATGCAGAGGCTGAAGCAATTTCTACACACGTATTCATACTTCTTGTCCAGGCTGCCCATTTAACAACTGACTGTTATATACCTTCACACATTCTTCTTTTGATCTTGGAAGTTAATTTTAAGGTAAGTTCACTTTCTTTTTTCCTTCTTACTCACTGTTCATACGTTATACATGCATGTAATTGCTTACTGCATATTCCATATTTATCGTTTACTTCTAGTCCTTACAAACACACACACCCAAACTTTCCTTTCATAAGTACTCTTATATTTTCCTCCTTTACTATATAGTCAGAATTTTGGAAATGATAGTGACAAGAGTATTTGATATTCACTGTCTTCTAATCTTTCCTTTTCATCTCTCAAGAATCCAGAAATCTGAATTCCCTCTGCCAGATTGCTCAAACTGTTCTTACAAATGTAATTACTAACATCATAACCTTTTGGATATTTGGCTTACTCTCACTCAGAAAGGTAGAAATTACTGTGCTGTTTATGCCTTCTGAAATGTTTCATCTCCCTTTTGAATCTATGATATCACTTCATCTGGCATTTCTTTGGAATTATTACATGAACTTTGTATATTCTGTTCTCTGTTCATTCTCTTACCTAAATTCATTTTGCTTTCAGATTTTCTCATATTTTTACACTTGGAGCAATCATATGCATGTCATTGTGCCCTCTTTTTTGTAGTTCCAGGTTTTTATTTAAATTCCAGTGAGTTAGCATACAGTGTAATATTGTTTCATGTGTAGGATTTAGTGATTCATCACTTACATACATCACCCAGTGTTCATCACAAGTGCCCTTCTTAATACACATCATCCACTTAACCCATCCCATCATACCTCCCCTCCATTAACCCAGTTTGTTCTCTATAGTTAAGAGTCTGCTTTATGGTTTCCTCTCTTTTTTTGTTTCCCCTATGTTGATCTATTTTTTTCTTGAATTCCACATTTGAATGAAATCATATGCTATTAGTCTTTCTCGGAGTTATTTGGCTTAACATGATACTCCCTAGCTCCTTTCACATCACACTCAGGAGGGAGCCTATGTGAGAGGGATCATGACCTGAGGTGAAGGCAGACACTTAACTGACTGAGCCACACAGGTGCCCTCAATTCGTTTTTTATGACTGAGTAACACTGAGTGTGTGTGTGTGTGTGTGTGTGTGTGTGTGTGTGTGTGTGTATACATATATACCACAACTCTTCTTTATCTATTCATCACTTGATGAATACTTGGGCTGTTTCCGTAATATAACTATTGGTGATAGTGCTGCTATAAACATAGGGTGCGTGTATCCCTTTGATTAGTATTTTTATATTCTTTGGGTAAAAGCCTAGTAGTAAAATTGCTGGATTATAGAGTCTATTTTTAACTTTTTAGGAACCTCCATACTGTTTTCCAGAGTGGCTATACCAGTTTGCATTTCCACCAAGATTGCAAGAGGCTTCCCTTTTCTCCACATCCTCAACACCTATTATTTCCTGTGTTGTTGTCTTTAGCCAATCAGACATGTGTGAGGTGATAGCTCATTGCAGTTTTGATTTGTATTTTTGTAGTCCCCTGATGATCAGTGATGTTGAGCATATTTCCATCTGTCTGTTGGCTATCTGTAAGTCTTCTCTGGAAAACTGTCTATTTTTGTTTTCTGCCCATTTTTTAATTGGATAAATCATTTTTGGGGTGTTGAGTTTGATAAATTCTTTATAGATTTTGGATGCTAACTCTTTATAAGATATGTCCTTTGCAAATATCTTTTCCATTCTGTAGGTTGCCTTTTCTTTCCTTGATTATATCCTTTGTTTGGCAGAAGCTTTTGATTTTGATGAAGTCACAATGATTGATTTTTGCTTTTGTTTCCTTTGCCACAGGAGACGTATCTAGAAAGAATTTGCTATGGCCCATATCGAAGAGGTTACTTCTTGTGTTATTCTCTAGGATATTGATTCTTTCCTGTCTCACATTTAGGTCCTTCATCCATTTTTCATCCATTACTTTTGTGTGTGGTGTAAGAAAGTAGTCCAGTTTCATTCTTCTGCATGTTGCTGACCAGTTTTCCCAACACTATTGTTGAAGAAACGATCTTTTTTTCCATTCTTTCCCACTTTGTTGAAGATTAATTGAGCATATAACTGTGGGTTCATTTCTGGATATCTGTTCTATTCCATTGATCTACTTGTCTATTTTGTTGTCAGAACCATATGGTTTTGATCACTACAACTTTGTAATATAAACTGAAGTCCGGAATTGTGATGCGTCCAGCTTTGCTTTTCTTTTTCAACATTACTTTGGTTATTTGGGGTCTTTTGTGGTTCCATACAAATTATAGGATTGTTTGTTATAGTTCTGTGAAAAATGATGTTGGTATATTGATAGAGATTGCATAAATGTGTAGCTTCCTTTGGGTAGTATAGATATTTAGTATTTGTTCTTCCAGTCCATGAGTGTGGAATGTTGTTTCCATTTTTTTTTTTTTTGCGTTATTTTGAATTTCTTTCACCATTGTTTTATAGTTTTCAAAGTACAGGTCTTTCATCTTTCATGTCTTTGCTTAGGTTTACTCCTAGGTATCTTATTGTTTTTGGTGAAGTCATAAATGGTATTGTTTTCTTAATTTCTCTTTCTGCTTCTTCATTATTGGTGTATACAAATGCAACAGATTTCTGTACATTGACTTTGTATCGTGCAACTTGACTGAATTCATGTATCAGTTAAAGCAAGTTTTTGGTGGAATCTTTTCATGTTTTCTATATAGAGTATCTGCAAAAAGTTTTACTTCTTCCTTGCCAATATGGATGCCTTTTATTTCTATTTGTTGTCTGATTGCCTTGGCTAGGACTTTCAGTACTATATTAAATAATAGTGGTGAGAGTGAACGTCCTTGTCTTTTTCCAATTGTAAAGGAAAAATGGTCAGGTTTTTCCCATTGAGTATAATATTAGCTGTAGGTTGAGGTATGTTCCTTTTAGACTTACTTTGCTGAGAGGTTTTCATTGCTCTTAGGACTGAATGGAGCAGAAACATGTATCTGTGTAGTAAATTGTATATATTCACACATCTATAAATATTTCTATGTATAGCCATCTGTATTTACTTTAAGCTAAACAGAAATTCATACACTCATGCTTCACTGCATAAGTCATTTTAGCCTTCACCATTTACTTATCTGTAATCACACACTCGTGTAGGGAGAAATCTTGCTCCTTCCATCCCTCCTTCACTTACCTTACCTATTTAATTGAGAATACACTAGAGTTGTTAATTAATATCCATGGAAACAACTATATCAACAAGAGTATACTACTATGTATATTACTTACTGACTTTAATTTTTTAGACTTTGCTAAATTCCCAAAGTACTTAGGCCAGCACCATTTGTACATCCTTCAGTAAGATTCTTATATATATTTCTAATGCAGTTTCTTTGCCACAGTCTTTATTCCTTTCTGGATCCCTTGAACACCTACATATTTTTTTTAAATTTGAATACATTAAGGTTTACGATTAAGCTATAGAGTTCTATGAGCTTTAACAAATGCAAAATACCCTATATCCATCATCACAGTTTCATACAGAATAGTTCCACAGCCTGAAAATTTTCCTGTGATTCACGCGTTTCATTCTTCATCTCTTTCCCCTCCTCCTGGAAATTGGTGACCTTTATATCAACTTTATAATTTCTGCCTTTCCCATAATGTCATTAATTGAAATCATAGGAAATGTGGCTTTTTTTTTTTTTAATCAGGCTGTCTTTTTTTGTTTAACTATATCTATTTATGTTTCATATCTTTTTATTTCTTGACAGGTCATTTCTTTTTATCACAGAATAATAATCCAGTTTATTATCATTAACTTGCTGAAAGACATTTGGGTTGCTTCGTTTTGGTGATTATTAGTAAAACTGAGATAAACATTCACATGCAGATTTTTGTGTTGATATACAGTCTACAATTACTTGAGTAAATACCTGGAGTTGGATAGATGCATTTTTTTTAAAGATTTTTTTTATTTATTATTTTATTTGACAGACAGAGATTACAAGTAGGCAGAGAGGCAGGCAGAGAGAGAGAGAGAGGAGGAAGCAGGCTCCCTGCTGAGCAGAGAGCCCAATGTGGGGCTCGATCTCAGGACCCGGGGATCATGACCTGAGCCGAAGGCAGAGGCTTAACCTACTGAGCCACCCAGGTGCCCCAGATAGATGCATTCTTGAGTAAGACTACGTTAACCCTGTAAGAAACTGCCAAATTGTCTTCCAAAGTGGCAATCTCCATCACATTTTGCATTATTACTAGTAAGAAATGGGTATTTCTGCTATACTACATTTTCACCAATGTTTGGTATTGTTGGGTTTTTTAATTTGTTTTAAATTTTAACTTTTCTAGTAGGTGTACAGAAGAGTCTGGTGGTTGCTTTAATTTGCAGTTTCCTAATGAAAAATTATGAGAACATCTTTCCACATGATTTTTTTCTATGTGTTGATTTTCTGTTCAGATCTTTTGCCCATTTTTAAACAGGATTCTGTTTAATTATTTCATCTTAAGATTTCTTTGTAGGTTTAGGCCACAAGGCTTTTTATCAGATATGTATCATATAAATGTTTTCTCCCAAGTCTGTGGTTTGTCTTTTTATTCTTTTAGTTGTATCTTTCTTAGGATATAAGTTTTTAATTTTAATGAAGCCCAACTTAACAATTTTCCTGTCATGTATTGTGCATTAGGTGTTGTATATAAAAACTCATTGTCAAACATAAGGTCACTGAGATTGTCTCTCATTTTTTTCTCCTAGAATTTTATACTTTTTCATATTCTATTTATGTTTATAATTCATTTTGAGTTAATTTTTGTGAAAGACATAAGGTCTCTGTCTTAATTCATATTTTACAAATGGAGATACAACTATTCTAGCACCACTTGCTATCTCTACTGAATTGACTTTGCTCCTTTCTGAAAGACCAGTTAACTATATTTGTCTGGGCTATTATGCTCCATTGAACTATGTATCTATATTTTTATCAACAGTACATTGTCTTGATTACTCTTTGTCATATGATTCTTGAAGTCAATTAGTGTTAGCTCTCCAACTTTATTCTTCTTTAGTATTACATTGATTACTCTGAGTCTTTAATTTCCATATATACTTTAGAATCACGTTGTTGGGGCACCTGGGTGGCTCAGTGGTTTGGGCTGCTGCCTTCGGCTCGGGTCATGATCTCAGGGTCCTGGAATCGAGCCCCGCATCGGGCTCTCTGCTCAGCAGGAAGCCTGCTTCCCTCTCTCTCTCTCTCTCTCTCTGCCTGCCTCTCTGCCTACTTGTGATCTCTGTCTGTCAAATAAATAAATAAAATCTTAAAAAAAAAAAAAGAATCACGTTGTTGACATCTACAAAAAAAAAAAGCTTTCTGGGATTGTGAATAGGATTATATTACATTTACAGATCAAGTTGGGAAAAACTGACATCTTAAAAATGTTAAGCCCTCCAATCAATGTACACTGGATTTCTACTTATTTAGATAATCTTTGATTTCTTTCATCAGAGTTTTGCAGTTTTTTCCATGATGATCTGGTACATATATTTTCAGGTTTACAGCTACTTTATTTATTTATTTATTTATTTATTTATTTATTTATTTATTTTTAAAGATTTTATTTATTTATTTGACAGAGAGAAATTACATGTACACTGAGAGGCAGGCAGAGAGAGAGAGAAGGAAGCAGGCTCCCTGCTGAGCAGAGAGCCCGATGCGGGACTCGATCCCAGGACCCTGAGATCATGACCTGAGCCGAAGGCAGAGGCTTAACCCACTGAGCCACCCAGGCACCCCAACAGCTACTTTTATTTTTAATGCTACTGTGAATGGTAATGTGTTTCTAATTTCAAATTCCAATTGTTAGTTGCTGGCATATAGAAAAGCAGTTGACTTTTGCATATTAATCTCACATCCTACAATCTTGCTATAACTGCTTATTGGTTCCAGGAACACATTTGTTGATTCTTTGTGCTTTTCTATATAGACAATAATATATACTGTGAAGAGAAACAAGTTTTCTTTCTTTTTCCCAATCTGTTTACTTTCTACTTTCTTGTCTTATGGCACTAGCTAAACCTTCATGGTGCTGAATAGTAGAGGTGTGTTCACTACCTTGATCCCAATTTTAAGGGAAAATAATTTGGTTCTCAGCCTTAAGTATAATGTTAGCACTAGGATTTTTTTTTAAACAGATGTTCTTAATCAAGTCGAGGAAGTTCTTCTTTAGGTGTTTGGTGGATTCTCCTTCTGTCCTATTCTCTTTTTTTTTTGTTTGTTTATTATTATTATTTTTATTTTTTATAAGCATATATTTTTATCCCCAGGGGTACAGGTCTGTGAATCACCAGGTTTACACACTTCACAGCACTCACCAAAGCACATACCCTCCCTCATGTCCATAATCCCACCCCCTTCTCCCAAACCCCCTCCCCCCAGCAACCCTCAGTTTGTTTTGTGAGATTAAGAGTCACTTATGGTTTGTCTCCCTCCCAATCCCATCTTGTTTCACCTACTTTTGGATACAAAAGGCAAAACAGATGTAAAATATCTGATACATAGGTTTTCAGTAAATATGAGTTTTTGCCTTTAAATAACAGTATAATCTGTCTAAATTTAATCATCAAGAAGTATAATGATGGAAATTTTATTTTAAAGAATTTATTTGAGAGAGAGAGAGAGAGACAGTGAGAGAGAGAGAGAGTGCACAAGCAGTGGGGAGAGGGAGAAGCAGGCTCTCCACTGAGCAGGGAGCCCACCATGGGGCTCGATCCTAGGACCCTGGGATCATGACCTAAGCTGAAGGTAGATACTTAACCAACTGAGCCTCCCAGGTGCTCCATGATGGAATTATAGATTCTATTGCCATAGACTATGATTCTATGGCAATAGAATCTTAGACTTTCTAAGAAAGTCTCATCACTGACTAATTTACTCTAACAGATATGTTTATTTTTTGTATAAAAATATATTTTACTAAAAATAAGGTCATATTACTCTGAAAACATATAGAGAAATAACTATAATAGAGTTTGATAAATATATCCTAAAGTGATGAGGCCAGTGTATGGGGCAAAGTAATTTTCATAGACAGACTGAAACATAGGAAAACATAATGGTCCTCTTTGATCTTGACAATAAGTGCATTATCTATATTACAGAGCAAAATTAATATATATTCATCCATAAAATCACCTTGAGATTATCACGGGGTGAGTCACACTAAAATAAAATATAAATAAAGGTAAAATATTGATAAAGAAAGAATGTGTTGGGCCCCTATGGAAGTGAAGGACTTGAGAATTCAGAGAGGATATTGGCAGAGTCCCTGAAAACTCTGCCTAAGGAGATGTACTAAACACCAGTTTCACCTGTGACTTCTCTTTATGGAGAAGGATGAAATCTGACTGAGTTGACATGGGGAAATTAGACTCACCAATATCCTAACACCCCGTTCTAATCTCATACTATCTAGACCATTTTCTGATTGGCTCCCCAAGGATTCTACTTACAAGAATGACATGTGCAGAATTCGGGAACTGAATTGGAAAATTCCTTCAAAGGGGAAAAAAGATTTTGCATTCAAAGCTTACTCATTACTATCATGAGCTGTTTAATTATGAATCTGTTAAGAGAGATGAAAATGGTCTTAGAATGTCAAGAGATGAGGATTTTAAGCTCTCAAAGATTAGTTACTTTTTATAAAAACTCATTAAAGCTATTCTTTGAGGACTCTTGGATTATTTTCTTGAAGTGCTGAGCCCAGGAGGCAATGCTTTTCAGTTAGAATTGATGAACAGTGTGAAACATGTTCAGGGGGTGCTGATATGACTGGAGAAAATAGTATGAGAGTATAAATGGACTGATGAAAAATAGGGAAGAAGGAGTGGGGGAATGAAATTTTGAGAGAAATGGAGACTAGAATTGTATTATGGGGCCAGAGAATAAATGTAGGTCAGGTAAAGGATTATAAGCAATAGAGAGCTTTCTCAGAGCAACTGATGTTGAGAAATGATACAACCAATATTTGTTAAGGATTATAAGCAATAGAGAGCTTTTTTCAGGGCAGTTTATGCTGAGAAATTATACAACCAATGTTTGTTATCTATTACTGGATAACAACAGCATTAAAATGCAATGGTTTCCCAAAGTGGCTGCACCAACTTGCATTCCCACCAACAGTGTAAGAGGGTTCCCCTTTCTCCACATCCTCTTCAACACTTGTTTACTGTCTTGTTAAGTTTGGCCATTCTAACTGGTGTAAGGTGGTATCTCAATGTGGTTTTGATTTGAATCTCCCTGAAGGCTAATGATAATACACATTTTTTCATGTGTCTGTTAGCCATTTGTATGTCTTCTTTGAAGAAGTGTCTGTTCATGTCTTCTGCCCATTTTTTTGGCGTGATTATCTGTTTTGTGTGTGTTGAGTTTGAGGAGTTCTTTATAGATCTTGGATATCAGACCTTTGTCTGTAGTGTCATTTGAGAATATCTTCTCCCATTCCGTGGGTTGCCTCTTTGTTTTGTTGACTGTTTCCTTTGCTGTGCAGAAGCTTTTGATCTTGATGATATCCCAAAAATTCATTTTCACTTTTGTTTCCTTTGCCTTTGGAAACATATCTTGAAAGAAGTTGCTGTGGCCGATGTCAAAGAGATTACTGCCTATGTTCTCCTCTAGGATCTTTTAAAAAAATAGCTTTCTTTAAAAGACTTTATTTATTTATCTGACAGACAGAGATCACAAGTAGGCATAGAGGCAGGCAGGGGTGTGGAGCAGGCTCCCCGCTGAGCAGAGAGCCCGATGTAGGGCTCGATCCCAGGACCCTGAGACCATGACATGAGCTGAAGGCAGAGGCTTAACCCACTGAGCCACCCAGGCACCCCTCCTCTAGATAGATTTTGATAGATTCCTGCCTCACATTGAGGTCTTTTATCCATTTCAAGTTTATCTTTGTGTATGGTATAAGAGAACGGTTGAGTTTCATTCTTCTACATGTAGCGTCTAATTTTCTCAGCACCATTTATTGAATGTCTTTTTTCCATTAGATATTTTTTCCTGCTTTGTCAAAGATTATTTGACCATAGAGTTGAAGGTCCATATCTGGGCTCTCTACTCTGTTCCAATGGTTTATATGTCTGTTTTTGTGCCAGTACCATGCTGCCTTAGTGATCACAGCTTTGTCGTAAAGCTTGAAATCAGGCAACATGATGCCCCCAGTTTTGTTTTTCTTTTTCAACATTTCCTTAGCAATTCAGGGTCTCTTCTGGTTCCATACAAGTTTTAGGATTGTTTGTTCCAGCTCTTTGAAAAATGCCGGTGGAATTTTGATCGGGATGGTATTGAAAGTATAGATTGCTTTAGGCAGTATAGACATTTTAACAATGTTTATTCTTCCAACCCATGAACATGGAATGGTTTTCCATATTTTTGTGTCTTCTTCAATTTCTTTCATAAGTATTCTGTAGTTCCTCAAATACAGATCTTTACCTCTTTAGCTAGGTTTATTCCCAGGTATCCTACAGTTCTTGGTGCTATAGTAAATGGAATTGATTCTCTAATTTCCCTTTTTATATTTTCATTGTTGGTGTATAAGAAAGCAACTAATTTCTGTGCTTTGATTTTGTATCCTGCCACATTACAGAAAACAGTGTGGAGATTCCTTAAGAAATTAAAAATAGAGCTTTTCTAGACCCTGCAGTTGCACTACTGGGTATTTACCCAAAGACTCAGATATAGTGAAAAGAAGAGCCATTTGTACCCCAATGTTCATAGCAGCAATGGTCACAGTCACCAAACTGTGTAAAGAACCAAGATGCCCTTCAGGGGAGGAATGGATACAGAAGATATGGTCCATATATACAATGGAGTATTATGCCTCCATCAGAAAGGATGAATGCCCAACATTTGTATCAACATGGATGGGACTAGAAGAGACTATGCTGAGTGAAATAAGTCAAGCAGAGAGAGTCAATGATCATACAGTTTCACTTACTTGTAGAGCATTAGGAGTAACTCAGAGGACACTGGGTGATGGAGAGGAGAAGTGAGTTGGGGGGAAATCGGAGGGGGAGATAGACTGTGAGAGACTGTGGACTCTGAGAAACAAACTGAGGGTTTTGGAGGGGAAGGAGGTGGGGGGGTGGGTAAGCCTGGTGGTGAGTATTATGGAAGGCATGTATTGCATAGAGCACTGGGTGTGGTACATAAACAATGAATGCTGGAATACTGAAAAGAAATAAAATAAAATGGAAAAAAAAGGAAAAAAATGCAGTGGTTTTAAACAGCAACTGTTAACACTGGAGAGATGTGTTTTATTGAACCGTGAAAGTCTACCATTATGAGAAGTCCTTTGGTTTGGGGAGAAAAAAAGTCTGGTGGCAGGATAGAAAATGTGGTGGATCAGAGAGAGATCTGAAAATAAGAGATCAACTAAGAGACATATGTGGTATAGGCAGGAATCTATGTAAAAATTCTATACCTTGACTTATAACCATAATCCTCAGAGAATCTTATGAGATGAGGAAAACAATAATAGGAATGTGTTTCTTTCGACCTTTAGTAAGCAAATGTCTCCCCTTTTCTAGCCCTTAGAAGTACAGGGAATCAGGGATGTAAAGAAAACTAGTTAAAACTAAACAATATATTTTATATATGGAATCTTAGAATTTCTCCAAAATACTATTGATTTTCATTATTGCTGGTTACTTTTCTTTACCCTTGCCACTTTTTTGTTTCTTTCTCTAGCCTAATCCATTAAGCTGTCTACTTCAATTCCACCTGAGCAAAGACAGTACTTATTGACATCAAGTCTGAAAAGTTCTTTAAAAAAGTAGACAGGAGGGGCACCTGGGTGGCTCATTGGGTTAAGCCGCTGCCTTCTGCTCAGGTCGTGATCCCGGAGTCCTGGGATCAAGTCCCACATCGGACTCCCTGCTTCTTCCTCTCTCTCTCTCTGCCTGACTCTCTGCCTACTGGTGCTCTCTGTCAAATAAATTAAAAAATCTTTAAAAAAAAAAAAAAGTAGACAGGAGGTATGAAGGATTACAATGATATTTTCTTCCACACTCTCACGGCCATTGTTACCTGTGAATCTTTTTTAGTAATCTGTGATTATCCTTGGTGAAAATAAAGTTATATTCCCCTAAAACTTTATGTCAAAGTTCTCTGAAGTTATGTAACTAAGCAGAAAGTGCTCAGGCAGGACTGAACAAATTCAAACCTAGTTCTGCTAATAAGTAGCTTAGTAGTTTGTGGCCATTTAACATATCTGGCCAAATAGTAGCTCTCTTCATCTATAGAATAAATGGGTTGGACTTTATATTTAAAAATCTCTCCCAACTCTTTCACATTTTATAAGTATTGACACTCCTCGGACATCTAATACCTTTACCATATATTCGTTTCATGTATTTGATTCACTTTCCCTTTAATATAAGGTACTTGTTTTATTGGTATTAGAATCAACAAAAATCTAGATATCACAGGGTATTTGGGCCAGAAACCCAGGATCAGAAAGAACCAAAAATCTCACAAGAAGTTCAGATTTAGGGGCACCTGGGTGGCTCAGTGGGTTAAGCCTCTGCCTTCGGCTCAGGTCATGATCCCAGGGTCCTGGGATCGAGTCCCGCATCGGGCTCTCTGCTCAGCAGGGAGCCTGTTTCCCCTCCTCTCTCTCTCTGCCTGCCTCTCTACCTACTTGTGATCTCTGTCAAATAAATAAATAAAATCTTTAAAAAATAAAATCTTAAAAGAAAAAAAGAAGAAGTTCAGATTAATGTCAGATGATATGGTTGCCCACAATCAGGGAAGATTTTGGATGAACATCCAAGGGACCAGGACTTTTAGGATTTGGAATCCTTGCCATTATTCCAAATAAATTTTCCATGATAAATCTGTTATATTAAAGAATGTTAACACTCTGCATTTGTATTAAATAAAGTATGAAAAAGATGTTACTTGTTTTAGAAGGTTAGAATTTATTTATATTTACATATACTAGGAAAAAAATCATAAACGGTCTTAATATCAGTGTGGACAGAACCAAGTTTTGACATACATGAAACATGAGGTATAGGATAAACAATACATATATTCACATATTTTTTCCTTTATTCATCACAAAATTTTTGAATGCTTACTATATGCCAAGCAGTGTGTTAACTACTGTGAATGGAGAGGTAATTAAGGTCCTGGCTTCACAGTAATAATATTTCAGGAAGAAAAACTACAAAATCATCTAACAGGTTTTATGAGATACCTAGAGAGATAATACCTAATTGGGACCTGGTATGTTAAGAAGGCTGCCTGGAAAAGTTACATCTTAACTTAGCCAAACTGGTACATAATACAGTGTTAGGGGCAGAGAAAAAAATCAAACAAAAGTCCAAAAGCCAGGGATATGATAGAGAACTGGATAAATTTCAGCCTAAGCTGAGTGTAGACTACAGTGAAGGGATAGTTATAGAGAATTAGGTTAGAGATGTCAACAAGAATACCCTGAAATATATAGCTATCCATGATATGGACACTTAATATCATTCTGCAGGCAATGAGGAGCCACTGGACATAAATGGACATTGACATCATTTAGATTGTTGACTGTGGCTGAGTATAAAGTATAGAATAGAAATCGGATAATACTTAAAAGAGTCACAGGCCACATCATTGAAAAGACAGGGATATACGGAGTTGTGGTGGTTCAATACAGGACTGTAACAAGTGGTATTCAGAAGAAGTAAAAAATTTTTAATGCTAAGAAGACCTAGAGTTAACGGGATTTGGTGATAGATTTGATGTATAGAGAAATAAAAAGTTGGCAGGTTGGATGCACAATTCCTCATCTTAAGCACAGGGTTGGTGGTAGTTAATGTGAGCTATCGATCTCAAAGAAAGGAGCAAATTGGGACTGATAGAGGAGAACAGTGATTCAGTTTTAGAAGTGGTTAGTCTTTAGAGTTTGTGAGACCTCTGAGAGTAAATGTCTAGTAAGCAGTTGGACATGAGTTTAGGATTCAGGAGAGAGTTTTAAGATGAAGGAATAAATTAGGGAGTCACAAACACAATAATGAGAAGGATACAAAGTGCCCATTTAGAACTTACTATGTTCCAGTTACTATTTTAAATGCTTTACTCTTAAGTCCTTAATTCTCAAAATAACCCTTTAGTGTAGATGCTAATATTATTCCCATTTTATAGATAAGAAATAAAGGCAAGGAGAGGTTAGTAAGGGACAGAGCCAGGACTGAATCCAAACAACTTGGCCCAGTGTCAGCACTCTTAACCACTAAGGTAACTGAAGCCGTGGGAAGATTAATATATGACCCAGGGAAGATATAGTGATGATAGAAGCAGCCTCAGAGAGGGCCTAGGTCTTTCCACAATCACCAGTATTTCAGAGATTAAAAGAAAAAGAAAAAAAATTATACAAAAGAGATTTTAAAAAGAAAGGGCTACAGAGAAATACTGTCTGTTTTAGATTGCAAAAAACCTGTATATTCTAAGTTGTAAGGAGTAGTTAATCCTATCAAATTCTGTTCAGAACCCAAGAAAGATCAGTCTTAAAATGCACTCATTGTGCTTGAAACATAATGAACCCAACTGTGCAAAGTTTTATATGTCATGCTAAAAGGTTTGCTCTTGTGCTATGGTCCAGTGATTGAGTTTTATGCATCAAGAATAAAGGCCAAACAATAGGTAAGAGATCCAGATTGTCCAGTATTTTGGATAGGCTCTTAAATCTAGACAGAGGTATAGTAATTCAGAACTTCTCATACTATTTACTTTCTTGAGGAAGATTGTACCTTATATACCTAGTCCTTAAAACACTGGTATTTGCAATGTGAAAAAAACTTTTCATGGTCATTTTAAAATGACTTAGTTTTGAGGTTATGTTCAATAAAATCCTAGCAATTCTGGGACATAGCTGGAAATAACGGGCTTCCCTACACTATGCTTTTTAGTTAGAAATGTGCTATTTTTTCCTATTGCTTAGAAATGATACTTTAATCTGTCTATAATTCTAAAAGGATTAGAGGAAGGGTTCCAATGGAAAGTGTTGGGTTTGTGTATTTGTTTATTTATTTATTTCAAAGAATTACAAAGAATAGAGGGGAAAAGGCATTGTTTTCTGTCTGCTGCTTTTCAAAAAGCCATAATTGAACACAGCTGTGATATGACACAGAACTAAAACAGGAAATGAGTGTTTCGATAATTTTACATTTCCAAAGCACTTTTTTTAAATGTCTTGGTGGAAAAACCAACAACAATACCTTTAAAGATTAACTGTGAAGGATGAATTTAACTTACCAAAGCTTTTCAGAAGACCCCATTTTCAAAAAGATTCTGAAAAAGATGTCTTGTCTCAAACATAATGGTAAAAAGAAAGAGGAAAAAAAGAGAAGAGTGTACAAAATAGAGGAAAAGTCTGTTGTTCCAAGCAGAATTTTTCTTCCATGCGTTGTGGTTGCCAAGTACAATTTTGCATTTTTTGATTTATGAGCATCTTCTCTAGATCATTTCTTCAGTGGGAATGTGGCCAGTGATGAAGTGCCTGGGCTTTGGGACCAAGCTTTTAAGCAGTTTGCAATGATGCAGTTCAGGAAGAGAATTTTTTTTTAGGACTTCCAATGTCAACAAATTTAAAGCTTATAGCAGCATTATGTCACACACATTCTCTCCCACCACTACCTCTAATTGCTCTCAGGATTTATTTGGATTGCAGACAGATAACTCTGACCCAGTGGCCTTATTGCTGGCAGCATAAGAAAACCCTTGCTTTAGATCATTTGACTATAATACTTTCGGTCAAAGATTCTTGGGTTTGGGTGTACTGCAAAGTGTGCTCTTATTAGTAGTATTTTTAATTCCTCTTTTTCAAACAGGTTTCATTGAGAAAGTAAAAAAATTTTGAAACATTTTCATCTTGTGTTTTTTCTTATGAAATTCCTGTCTCTCTTTTTTTAATTTAATTTTTTTCAGTGTTCCAAAATTCATAAACATCAGTCTCTTTCTTAAGTTTGAAAAGCATTAATTGAGCACATGGGGTGTCCCAAGCACTGTGCTATAGTGGTAACACAAAGATCTCCCCCAAATGGTAATGGTTTAGTATAAGAGTCGGCAAATTTTCTGCAGATGGCCCAGCTATAAATAATTTAGGATTTCTGGGCAATATATAGTATCTACCACATGTTCTTTCTTATTGTCTTATTACCATTTAAAGTATAAAAACCATTCTAGGATTCACAAATTATACAATAACAGATCCCTGGTTTAATGACTAAATAATCTATAAAAGATGGTTTTATTTAAAATAGAAAAATAATACATTGGGCCATATGGAAGTGCCAATAGCGGACTTTTTTTTAATAGCAATTTCATGTGATTCAACCTATGTATTCAGTCCAACCTATCACATAAGTAAGTTCTGAGCAGTTGTATATACTTGTTATAATATTATATATAAATGCTTAAGTGAAGAAATTAAAATGCTACCAGGTAATATCTAATCAGAAAGATGAATTTTGGTTTAATTTTTTTAACTTTTCTTATTGTGGTAATAATTAATGTATAACACATTAGTTTTAAGTATATGATGTAGTGATTTGATATTTGTAAAAATTATGAAATTATCACTACAGTAAGTCTAGTTAATATCCATTCCCAAATGTAGTCACAGTTTTTTTTCTTGTGATGAGAACCTGTAAGATCTACTCTTTTAACAATTTTCAAATGTATGATGCAGTATTATTAACTATAGTCACCCTACTGTATATTGCCTTCTCTGGATTATCTTATAACTTTTGGTTGTCTTACCCACTTTCCCCACCCTGTCTGCCTCTGGCAACCATCCATCAGTTTTCTGTATCTCTGAGTTTATTTTCTTGATTTTTTTCTTTTATTCTTTCATCCTTTCTTTTTTGGTTTTCACATGTAAGTGACATCATATAGTGTTTGTCTTTCTTTTTACAGTTTAATTGATTTAGCATAATCCCCTAAGCTCCATCTATGCTTGTGTAAATGGAAAAATTTAATTCTTTTGGAAAATAATATCCCAGTGTGTGTGTGTGTGTACATGTACATATATATTCATTTACCCATTTATCTGTCACTCAAGTTGTTTCTATGTCTTGGCAATAGTAAATAATGTTATAATAAACATGGGAGTAAATATATCTTTCCAAGTTAGTGTGTTTGTTTTCATTAGATAAGTACTCAGAAATGTAATTTGTAGATCATATAGTAACTTCTTTTTAAAATTTTTTGCGAAATCTCCATAGTGGCAATTTCATAGTGGCTATACCTGTTTACATAGTTAATAGTGCTCAGGGTGCCCTTTTCCCCACATCCTTGCCAGCACTTGTTATTTCTTGTCTTTTTGATATTAGCTGTTGTAACAGGTGAGGTGATATGTCACTGTGGTTTTGACTTGCATTACTCTGATGATTAGTGATATTGAGCATCTTTTCTGTACCTGTTGTTCATCTCTATTTATTTTTTGGAAAAGTAAAAGTCTATTCAGATCCTCTGTCCAATTTATAATTATATTGTCTTTCTGCTATTAAGTTGTATAAGTTATTTATATAGTTTGATATAAACCTCTAATATATAAGTTGCAAGTAATTTCTCCCATTCAGTAGGATGTCTTTTCATTTTGTTGATGATTTCCTTTGCAGTGCAGAAGCCTTTTAGTTTGGTGTAGCCCCACTTGTTTATTTTTGCTTTCATTGTCTGATTGACATTTTGATAAACAGAGAAGTAAGGGGAGGAGATGAAGAAAATTCAAGTAGGTAAAATAGAGGTATGAAAACAAATTCTCACCTTGGGGCTGACCTACAAGGTAAACATGAAAAATGTACTTGGGCAAATTTGGACTAGTATCTGGGACTTTGTACCAGTTACTAATAAGTTTAGAGTCTGTCTTACAAGAGGAATTGAAGAACTAACTGGAGAAATAAATGGCACAACTCAAACAGTGTTCTGGAAAGCTAACTTTCTTCAGGGCCAATCATTCCATAATGAACTATCAGTAGATCAGTAAAGACATTCCTTTCTCAAGTCACTTTTCTCTCAAACATTAAAATGTTTTTAAAATACTGATTTTGTTATAACAAAGCATTTTGTCATTTGCTGGAGATTTACCATAATAAATGTAAAAATTTATAATGTCTGCTGTGTAAATGGTGTTTGTGAAGTGTGGCAATTTTTATATGAGTTATATGCATAGCAGTTGTGTCTTAAAAATAAGCATAAGGTTAATAGTAGTGAGGAGCTAGTAACATTGAAGTAAATTAAGAAACTTTTTAAAATCATTCATGGCCAAGGCAAGAGGTGATGAACCATTGGGAAGTGGAGGTGATAGATGTGGTAAACACAGTAGCTGTATGAATTATTGAGTGCAAAGATTAAAAAGAGATATGACTCTAAGAATTGTACGAGACACCTGGCTGAAGAGCTTTGCATTTAACTGTGAGAGGATATGCATCAAGGTGTGGCAGGTTTAGAGAGAAATTGGAGTTAAAATTTGGATATATTAAGTATGAAGTAAATGTGAAACATACAAGCACTATCCAATAGATGTCTAGCACTTAAAAGAGGGGCCAATGGTGAGAGGAGGAACTAAAATAGCAGAGTTACAGGAAGATCCCATTCTTGCCTTGTCCCTCAAACACAGCTAGATAAATATAAAATCATTCCAAATCCCCAGGAAATCAATCTGAGGACTGATATAAAAAACTGCACAACAAGAGGGAGAGAGGAGGCCACATCATGGAAGGTGGGAGGTGCAGAGATGTGGTTTGGGGGAGAAATAGATTGCCAGTGCTGCAGAGGCGAAGGAGACCTTGTTGTGGAGAGAGATAAGAGAGAGAGAGAGAGAGGAGCACACAGATCATCAAACAAGGAAAACACTTCCCCAAAGTCATTAAATGGGAAAATGAGAGGGGCTAATTTTCATAAGGTTTTGGAACCAGAGAGGCTCAAAAACTGGAGTTTTAGAAGTATGTGGCATACAGCTTTGAAGACACTACAGGTATCCAGTGTTCTTGAGGACACTGGTATACAGCCTTGAGGACACTACAGCGCTTCTATAGAGAAGACAGGCAGGTAACTCTGGGGCAGAGGGTACGATCTTCAGATCACCTGAGACACACACTGGGAGAGACAGTTTCCCCTTCTTGGAGCACATCTGAGAGAGGTAGCATTGCCTCTATATAACAAAGGAGTTGGTAAGCACCTTTTCCCTCCCTGCCTCTCGGCATAGGTATGGAGACATCTGCTGAGGGACATTGGCTGGACACTGACTCTTTAGTGCACTTTGTTCCAAACCCCACACTCTTGTGCTCTGATATTACCACCCTTCTGGGTTAAACCTGCATCAAGCCCAGCATGGCAAGACCCTCACCCAGAAGACCAGAGCAGGTCCCCACCACACCAGGTCCCTAAAGTTTGAAGTTTGAAAGCAGCCAGCTTGGCTGGAATAGAACCCAAAATACATTGCCCTGGTCCATGCAGGCAAGCAACCTAGACATGGTGAAAACAGTGATCCGAAAAACACCTATGATGTAGAAGGGGAAATTATTCACTTTTCTGGGAGGACTTCTCTGATAGCAGCAAGCATAGATTCCCATCTCCAGGGATAAAGGAACCGGATGGCACCATTTTCTTCCCCTAACCCTCAACATAAACTAACTAAATTAAACAGAACAATGCCAGCACTGGGTACCTAAATTTCTTATGCCAAGCACTGCCCCCCTGCACTCTGTTGCAACTGCATTTCCTTGTGTAAGTATGCCTAAGAGTCAGCTTATCAGACCTCTCTCCCAGAAGATCAGCACAAACCCCTGCCTTACCATGTCTCCTGACTTCAGAGTTCTGCAAAGCTTCAGCTCTAGTGGAAAGAGCAGCAGGTCTCTTTTAACAAAAATATCAAAACATACCTAGTAAAACTTGCCTCACTCTGCACAACGTCCAAAGACTCTCCACTGCAGGCAAGGAGAAACTGCAGAGGACTGACCTGAGGGATAGAGCTGCCATAACACAGCATCAGAGTTCACATATTCACCAGATACACTTCCTGAAGTGCCAGGCCCTGGACCTTTTATGACCCCTTCTTCATAAAACCATTACTTTTAGGAAAGGAAACCCAACAGGCTTTCTTAACACACAGAACATGACAGAGACCTAGACAAAATGCCAAGATGGAGGAATTCATCCTAAAAGAAAGACAACTATCATATGATCTCCCTGATATGAGGAAGTGGTGATGCAACATGGAGGCTTAAGTGGGTAGAAGAAGAATAAATGAAACAAGATGGGATTGGGAGGGAGACAAACCATAAGTGACTCTTAATCTCACAAAACAAACTGAGGGTTGCCGGGGGGAGGGGGTTTGGGAGAAGGGGGTGGGATTATGGACATTGGGGAGGGTATGTGATTTGGTGAGTGCTGTGAAGTGTGTAAACCTGGTGATTGAGAGACCTGTACCCCTGGGGATAAAAATATATGTTTATAAAAAATAAAAAATTAAAGTCTAAAAAAAAAAAAAAAGAAGTGAAAGAATATCTGAACCCAGATCTTTCTGAACCTCAAATGCATAACTTTAGCCTCTACATTTTATTATTAAAGACTCAAAGATGAGTGTGACCCAACAAAGGCGAAGAGCCTCACACAAACTGAAAAGGTGTCAAAGAACCTTGACTGGGTCAAAGTGCTGAGCAAGGGAGTATTAGAGAAATCAGCATCTGCTTTGCACCGGCAGCACCCTGCTAGCAGGTCTTTGTGTACATTTTCCATTTATTCCTCATGACCGCCATGTGCAACAGACCTCTGAAACCACATTTTGCAGATGTACTCATCTGTGGCTCATGGAGGCTCAGTAACCTGTCCATGAAACAACTTGCTGCTAGTAGACGGTGGTCAGAGATTCAAACCAAGACCTGCCTGAATCTCAACATGGAACAGTGAGAGATTTGGTTTGTTATTGTGGACTTGCACACCATAGACAGGGGTGGTGTAGGAAGAGAAGGGATCCCTGATCCTCATTCATCGGTCCTGCCCATCTTTCCCCCTCCCCTGCACCTCCCACCCCCGCCCCATCCACCACACCTATTCCTTTTCACTTGCTGGGGATTAAGTTAGGAAAACAAAAATGAAATGAACACTGCTCTACCAACCCATCCCTGGAGACACCGACTTACACGTGTCTGATGCTCTTGATGTTCTATCGATTTCTCCTCTAATTGCTGCAGCTGGATCTATATTCATTTTCTGTCTCAAACTTCTCCTTTGTTGGTTCAATCAGCTAAATGAAGGCCCCATTTTTCTCTGCTCCTGTCCTGAAAAGCCAAAGACATTTCAAATGAAGAGCTTTCTTCAGGAGTTAGAGAGGTCAGTGGACTTAGGGACAGAGAAGGTCAGAATGGGGTGACCTCTTTTGATGATGTAGCAAAGAGCAAGGCTAGAAAAGAGAGGCTCAGGAGATGATAGACTGAGTTGGCAGGAAGCAGAAATATCCCACCTCAAATTCACACATCAGTTGTCTACTCATTCATTCAGCACCGTGATGGAGCACCTACCATGGGCCAGACCACATTGTAGGATCCAGAAATCTTCCCAACACAGAACCTGCCATCAGGTGGTTAAATGTGAGATAGGTGGATAGAAATCAGTCAAATAATATCATCAATAAATAATTTGTGCTATAGAAAATGTCTAGGTCAACCTCAAGAACCACAGGAAGGAAACTCAGGGAGGAAATCAGAATTAATCCAAGCAAGATTCATTTTTCCCTTTTATAACTCAGGAAGTTTTTAAATTCCATTCAACTCAGGATACACCATGAAGACAGCAAAAAGCTGAGGGGATCTTCAATCTGAACAAGAATTGGTGCCTTTCACCCAGGAGCTCACTATATTACAGAGGAGCCAGATGCTGGGGCAATTGCACCTGCTTGTATAGGACCTTGGGTGGAAGGTGGAGTGCATGCAAAATTCAATTCTCTTTCTTTGTGATTTGTGAGTAGCTTTGGCCCTTTGGGTAAATATGTCACTTTCTCTTGGTGCTCATTCCTGACTGTTCTTTCTATGCTCAAGAGGGTTTGAGATTCAGTCCCTATTCTTGAAATCTGACCACAACTTATCTTTCCTTTCCACCCATTGCCAGTGATTGCCTTGACCAGGCCTTCTTCCATCAACAATTTAATGATCAGGACAGTTGAGTGTATGAGCTATACAGTGACATTAGTCAGGATAAACTAGGCTATGCTGCAGAAACAAATAACCCCAAAATATTAGTGGCTCAACATGACGAAGATTTGTTTTTTACTCATGCAAAGTCTGCGGCAGATTCAGGGGCTCTAGGGGGCCATTCCTCCCAGCAGTGATTCAGAATCTGACGGTCTTCCACCTTGTGACTCTGGCATCTTAATACATGTTTGCCATGGCAGGAGAGAGGGCCAGAGTCATTTGCATTTTCCAAAGTGACACATATTATTTCTGCTCACAATCTTGACCAGAATTAGTCACATGGAAGCACCTAAATTCAAAGTTTCCTAGGAAGAAGAAAATAATCAGATATGTATAAGTTCTAGTAATGTTGAGTACAATTGTTCCAGCCTCTGAACAAAGGGTTTACTTACAGACATTCTTATCTGGAGCCCCAACCCATCATAGCCCAACTTATATCTAATCCTTATTTCTTTAATGCAACCTTAATTCTCAGTCCTTATCTGTCTTCTCTAGACATACTTCATAGCCAATAACTGGTGGGCTATGTTTCAAGCTCATGACTATCTTTTTTTTTTAATTTTTTTAATTTTTTATAAACATATATTTTTATCCCCAGGGGTACAGGTCTGTGAATCGCCAGGTTTACACACTTCACAGCACTCACCAAAGCACATACCCTCCCCAATGTCCAACCCCACCCCCCTTATCCCAACCCCCCTCCTCCCAGCAACCCTCAGTTTGTTTTGTGAGATTAAGAGTCATTTATAAATCAACAAGTCAGGAAATGACAGATGCTGGCGAGGATGCAGAGAAAGGGGAACCCTCCTACACT
>NC_081558.1:81862852-81937602 GCF_022355385.1 Mustela nigripes | reverse complement strand
TTGGGAGAAGGGGGTGGGATTATGGACATTGGGGAGGGTATGTGATTTGGTGAGTGCTGTGAAGTGTGTAAACCTGGTGATTCACAGACCTGTACCCCTGGGGATAAAAATATATGTTTATAAAAAATAAAAAATTAAAAAAAAAAAAAAAAAAAAGAAAGAACAAGAAAAGTCACAGCCAGGGAACTAACTGAAACAGATATAAGTAACATGCCCAATCCAGAATTTAAAGCAACTATCATAAGGATACTAGATGGGCTTTAGAAAAGCATAGAAAATACCTAGGAGTCCTTTACTGCAGAGAAAAAAGGGCTTAAAATCAATTAGGCCTAAATGAAAAATGTAACAACCGAGATTCAAAACTGACTGGATGCAATGACCACAAGGATGGAAAAAGCAGAGGAACTTGTATGTGATACAGAAGACAGCATTATGGAAAATAATGAGGCTGATCAAAAGAGAGGAAAAAATCTTGGATCACAAAAGTAGACACAGACAACTCAGTGACTCCTTGAAACAAAATAACATTCAAATCATAGGAAACCAGAAGAGAGAAAAGGGGGCAGAAGTTTTACTTGAGGAAATTACAGCTGAAAATTTCCCTAATCTGGGGAAGGAAATAGACTTGCAAATCTAAGAGGCACAAAGGACTTGCATCAAAATCAACAAAAGCAGGTCAACACCAAGGCATATATTGTTAAATTTGCAAAATACAGAGATAAATAAAAATTCCTAAAAGCAGCAAGACAAAAGAAGTTTCCCAACTTACAAGGAAGACAGATAAGGTTAGCAGCAGATCTCCCCACAGAGAGCTGGCAGGCCAAAAGCAAGTGCATGGTCTATTCAACATGCTAATGGGGAAAATAAGCAACCAAGGATACTCTCTCCAATAAGGCTGTCATTCAGATTCAAAGGAGACACATAGAGTTGCCCAGACAAACAAAACCCAAAGGAGTTCATGACCACTAAACCAGCTCTGCAAGAAATATTAAAGGTGACTCTTTGAGGAAGAAAGACCAAAAGTGACAAAGACTAGAAAGGAACAGAGAAAATCTCCAGAAATAATGACAAAACAAGTAATAAAGTGGTGTTAAATTCATATTTATCAATAATTATTCTGAATGTAAATGGACAAAATGTTCCAGTCAAGGGACATGGGGTGTCAAAATGGATAAAAAATAAAGCCCTTTTATAGTCACCGATAAGAGACTCATTTTAGACAAAGACACTGCAGATTGAAAGTGAGGGGACAAAGAACCATTTATCATGCTAGTGGACATCAAAAGAAAGCTGGAGTAGCCATAAGTATATGAGACAAACTAGATTTTAAACCAAAGACTGTATTAAGAGTTGAAGAAAGGCACTATATCATAATAAAAGAGTCTATCCAACAAGATCATCTAATTATAAATATTTATGCCCCCAACTCAGGGGCACCCCAAAATATAAAATATTTAATAGCAAACATAAAGGAACTCATAGATAATAATGCAATAATAGCAGGGGACTTTAACATCCCACTTATAGCAGTAGAGAAATCATCAAAGCAGAAAGTCAATAAGGAAACAATGGCTTTGCATGACACATAGGACCAGATAGACTTAACAGACATATTCAGAACATTCCATCCTAAAGCAGCAGAATAAACATTCTTTTCAAGTGTACATGGGCCATTCTCAAGAATAGATCACATACGAGGTCACAAATCAGATCTCAACAAGTACAAAGAGATTGAGATAGAACAATGCATATTTTCCAACCACAGCAATATGAAACTTGAAGTGAAACACATACACACACACACACACACACACACACACAATTACACAATTGGAAAGCCCACAAATACATGGAGGCTAAAGAGCATCCTACTAAAGAATGAATGGGTCAACCAAAAAATTAAGGAAGAAATTTAAAAATACATGGAAATAAGTGAAAATGAAAATGTGATCCAAAACCTTTGGGATGCAGCAAAAATGGGCATAAGAGGGAAGTATATAGCAATACAAGCCTACCTCAAAAGCAAGAAAAACCTCAAATATACAACCTAACCTTACCTCTAAAGAAGCAAGAAAATGAACAAGAAATGAATCCCAAAGTCAGCAGAAGAAAGGAAATAATAAAGATTAGAGCACAAATGAGTGACATAGAAACAAACAAAAAACACAATAGAACAGATCAATGAACAAAGAGCTGGTTCTTTGAAAGAATAAAATTGATAACCTCCCAGCCAGACTTATCAAAAAGAAAAGAGAAAAGATTCAAATAAATAAAATCACAAACAAGAGCAAAGAAATAGCACCCATCACCACAAAAATACAAACAATTTAAGAGAATATTATTAAAAAAAATGTATGCCAAAAAACTGGACAATCTGGAAGAAATGGATAATTCCTAGAAATATATGAACTTCCAAAACTGAAACAGGAAGAAATAGAAAACTTGACCAGCAAAGAAATTGAATCAGTAATCAAAAATGTCCTAACAGGGGCGCCTGGGTGGCTCAGTGGGTTAAAGCCTCTGCCTTCAGCTCAGGTCATGATCCCAGGGTCCTGGGATCGAGCCCTGCATTGGGCTCTCTGCTCAGCAGGGAGCCTGCTTCCTCCTCTCTCTCTGCCTGCCTCTCTGCCTACTTGAGATCTCTCTCTGTCAAATAAATAAATAAAATCTAAAAAAAAAAAAAAAAAAAAAAGTCCTAACAAACAAACATCTGGGCCAAATGGCATCACAGGCAAATTCTAACAAACAGTTAAAGAAGAGATAATAACTACTCTTCTCAAACTATTCCAAAAAATAGAAATCGAAGAAAAACTTCACTCATTCTTCAAAACCAGCATTACTTTCATTCCAAAACCAGACAAAGACTCCAATGAAAAAGAGAACTGGAAGCCAACATCCCTGATGAACATGGATAGAGATCAAATCCAACATTACGTTAAAGAATCATTCACCACAATCCAGTAGGATTTATTCCTGGTTGCAAAGGTAGTTCAGTATTTGCAAATCAATCACCATGATACCTCACATTAATAAAAGAAAAGAACGATATGATCCTCTCTATAGATATAGAAAAGGCATTTGACAAAGTACAGCATCCATTCTTGATAAAACCTCTCAACAAAGTAGGGATAGAGGGAATATACCTCAACAACATAAAGGCCATATACAGAAACTCATAGCCAATCTCATCCTCCATGGGCAAAAAGTGAGAGCTTTTCTTTATGGTCAGGAAAAAGACAAGGATTTCCACTCTCACCATTATTATTTAATTTAGTACTGAAAGTCCTAGCCAAGGCACTCAGGCAACAAAAAGAAATAAACAACATCCACACTGGCAACAAGTAAAAATTTTTGCAGATGACATGATACTCTATATTAGAAAACACAAAACTCCACCAAAAACTTGCTTGAACTGATACATGAATTCAGTCAAGTTGTGGGATACAAAGTCAACATATAGAAATCATTTGCCTTTTTTTTCTTTTGCATTTTTATATACCAATAATGAATCAGCAGAGAAATCAAGGAATTGATTCTTTTTATGATGCATCAAAAACAAAAGATACCTAGGAATAAACCTAAACAAAGAGATCAAAGATGAAAGACCTGTACTTTGAAAACTATAAAACACTGGTGAAAGAAATTGAAAATAACACAAAGAAATGGAAAAACATTCCATGCTTATGGACTGGAAGAACAAATATCATTAAATATCTATCCTACCCAAAGGAATCTACACATTTATGCAATTTCTATGAATATACCAACAGCATCTTTTGCAGAATAACAACAAACAATCCTACAATTTGTATGGAACCACAAAAGACCCCAAATAACCAAAGCAATGTTGAAAAAGAAAAGTAAAGCTGGATGCATCACAATTCCAGACTTCAGTTTATATTATAAAGCTGTAGTGATCACAACTATATGGTTCTGGCAACAAAATAGACAAGTAGATCAATGGATTAGAACAGAAACCCAGAAATGAACCCACAGTTATAAGCTCAATTAATCTTTGGCAAAGTGGGAAAGAATGAGAAAAAGATAGTCTCTTTAACAATGGTGTTGGGAAAATAGGACAGCAACATGCAGAAGAATGAAGCTGGACCACTTTCTTACAGCACACACAGAAGTAAATTCAAAATGAATGAAGGACCTAAATGTGAGACAGGAAGCTACCAAAATCCTAGAGAAGAACACAAGAAGTAACCTCTTTGACATTGGCCATAGCAACTTCTTTTAGGTATGTCTCCTGAGGCAAAGGAAACAAAAGCAAATATCAACCACTGGGACTTCATAAAAATAAAAAGCTTCTGCCAAGCAAAGGAAATAATCAAGGAAAGAAAAGACAACCTACAGAATGGCAAAAGATATTTGCAAAGGACATATCTGATAAAGGGTTAGTATCCAAAATCTATAAAGAACTTATCAAACTCAACACTCCAAAAATGAATCATCTAATTTAAAAATGGGCAGAAAACAAGAATAGACAGTTTTCCAAAGAAGACCTACAGATAGCCAACAGACAGATGAAAGTATGCTCAACATCACTGATCATCAGGGAAATACATATCAAAACTGCAATGAACTATCACCTCACGCATGTCTGATTGACTAAAGTCAACAACACAAGAAATAATAGGTGTTGTTGAGCATACGGAGAAAATGGAAGCCTCTTGCAATCTTGGTGGGAATGCAAACTGGTGCAGCCAGTCTGGAAAACAGTATGAAGGTTCCTCAAAAATTAAAAATGGAGAGACCCTACTCCATTTATAGATTACTCATCTATAAAAAGGAATGAAAGCTTGCCATTTGCAAGATAAGGATGGAGGCACAGAGTATTATGCTAAGTGAAATAAATCCATCAGAGAAAAATAGATACATTTGACCTCACCAAAATGTGGAATTTAAGAAACAAAAGAAGTGAGCATAGGCAGAGAGAAAGAGATGCAAACCAAGAAACAGACACTTAACTGTAAAGAATAAACTGATGGTTACCAGAGGGGAAGTGGGTGGGGGGTGGGGAGTAAAATAGGTGATGGAAATTAAGGAATGCATTTGTGATGAGGACTGGGTGTTGTATGGAAGTCATGAATCACTAAATTGTACACCTGAAACTAATATAACACTGTATGTTAACTAACTATAATTTAAATAAAAACTAAATAAAATTAATCAATTAAAATAAATTAAATTAAATCCCAGTAGCAATGAGCACATCAATGAGCATACAACTCAGATCATAATTCTTTCTAAAAGGAGTAAGTACTGCCCCTTGGGGAGAAGACTGATTCTAGAACTGGGGCAAGAAATACATAAGGTGATTACAGAGCAAGTTACAGTGTCAGAAGTTAGAAGTTCTAAAATAAAAACAAACAACATAGAGGGATTATGTCAACAGGCCATCTTTTAGCTTCACTTCTTTCTGAGCTCCCAATAGCCAAAGTCAAACAAATTAGAGGACAGTAAGATAGTATTGAAATATAACCTAATATATAAAATAAATATCTATGATTCTACAATGACACAAATATTTGACCAAATAAATAAATGGTGAAGAACAGAGAAATCTCCCACACAGACTTCCAAATAACTTATGTAATATTCTGCCCTCAAGAAGAAGCCTAACTCTCTTCTCCTTAAATGTGTAGTATGCATAGTGAGTTTCTTCCAGGAACTGAAAGACAGAAAGGGATTAAACAAACAAAAACAAAAACAAAAATCAATGAATTTACAGTAGAGAAATCTGACAAATACTACCTCAGCCAGGTTATCAAGATTAATATCAACAGTGATAAATCATGCTAATGATATGTATTTTTGATATGATGTGATGAAATGGTACTTTACATCTCCCCAAATCTCATAACTACATTTTAATTATGAAAAACACATCAGGCAGATTCCAAAGAAGGGCATCTTATAAAATGCCTGACAAGTATTCCTCAAAAACTACTTGGGCCATCAAAACTAAGGAAAGCCTGAAAAATTATCAGGCTATTTTCTATCTTCTAAGAGAAGCCTAAGAAGACACAACAAATTAAAGTAAGATGGTATCCTTAATGGATATGGAATGGATATGGATGGAATCCTATAACAGAAAAAGGCCATTAGATTAAAAATTCAAGAAATCTGAATAAACTATATGTGTTAGCTAATAATAATGTATCAACATTGATTCATTAGTTGTAACAAACATACTATACTAATTTAGATGTTACTAATAGGGGAACCTAGGGGTATATAGGAAATTCATGTTCTATTTTCTTAATTTTGTCATAAATCTAAAGTATTCATAAAATACATTTAAAAGAACAAAAACCAAAGTACCTAGTATGTTTAAACTGGAACAATTTTAACAACAAAATTAATAATGATGGTATAGGATTATAATCCTAACCGTAAAATATCCTTGAGTCCAACTGATAAAAACAACCAAACAAATAAATAAAGGTAGAAGTGATGGGGGAGATAGAAAGTTCTCATTGTAACATAATAGTTAATAGTAGCTGCAGGCATGAACTGCTAATAGATGCTGAAACTGGGGGACAAGTTTAAGGGAACAGGATATTTGCATCGTCTCAAGGCATCTACTCTACATACTTCTTATGGTAAAGGGAAAACCAGTAACTTTACAGTGAGAAACTCTGGCAGACACCACTTTTACTAAGAAAAAAGATTAATTTCACCAGAAATAAGACATTTTGACATCATTTGACCTCATGTACCCTTGATTCAATACACTGGAAAAAAAAAAAAAAGCACATGATCTCTAGTTCTCTTCCCAATAAACTCTAATGTAGTCATAAGAAAACAGACAATGCTACAAGTGATATTCTATAGAATAACCACCCAATAATCTTCAAAAATCTCAAGGTCATGAAAGACAAAGAAAAACTGAGGAATTCTCATAACTGGAAGACAATTAAGATGACATGAAGGCTAAATGCAGTGTGCAGGCCCAGATTAGATCCTAGAACTGGGTGAAATATAAAGAAGCTGTATGGTTTAGTTACTGGCATTGTAACATTGAGTTCTTAGCTTTGATAATTATGATACAGTTATATAAGATAATAAGATTAGGAAAGTCAAAATGAAGTACTCTATTATTTTTGCAACTCTTCTGCAATTCTAAAAATACTTCAAAATGAAAAAAATTGAAAACAACACAAAGTGGAAAAAAAACTTACTTATAAAATTCTTTCCAGTAATAAGGGTTTTCCCATTTTTTGTAGACAATGCCTTTTTCAGCTAAGTGGTAGCATTAGCTGAGAACAGCTAAGGGATAAATAATCTCTGAGCTCTTAACTAAATGATAAAACAATATTTTCTTCTTTTAAGAATGTAATAACTTCTTCAAAATATGTCTTGTTCCCCCATTTTTAAAATAACAAATTTCTTGTTCTTTTTAGCCTGTTTTAAAATACTTTCAATTTGGGATGGAGATTTGGTTCAGTGTCAGCTGGAATTCAATTATTTGAGAAAACATATTTAACCATGACTCAAAGCCAGGTGCATAATAGATGCCAAGGGAAGAAATAAGTCATCTAGCCAGTTCAGACTTGCAGTGACTTTTTTTCTGTAGCCTAGTAAGCTATTAAATTCGATGCATATAACCATAGGCCCTCAATTTATCAAAAGCTAACTCTCTTTAGACACTGTGACTTGGAGCACTTTATAAATTCATTCACTCCAACAGTAATTATACTGACCAAGCCCCTATATCTGTGTAATCTTATTTAGCTTTATAAAATAAATACAAACTCTAGAGGCATTTATAGGTAGAAAAACCAGAGGTTGTAAGCTGACAATTTAGTAACATGGTAGTAGTACTAGATTTAGAATTCACATCCTTTGATGCTCTTCCCAAGATCCTGTTCCTATTTTGTGGGCCAGCTGTAGTGAACTCTCTGCTAGATACTGAAAAACAATATTCTTTTCATGGGATATTTTCCTCCCCATCACATCTTCAGGCCTTTTGTGCCAACTCAGATATCCATTTCTCTGTTTCCTGAACCACATCTTAATTCTTTTGTTAATTCATCTGTGTATTTTAAAAATATATATCATTTATCAGGATCAACACTGAACTAAATACTAAAGATAAAGACATGAAAGGAAATCACCATGTTTACATGTTGATGGGGGTGACATGCATGTAAACACATCACAATTTTCTTTTAAAAGTATATCAATTAGAGCCATGAAAGGCCACTAAAGTGGCATAGAGTGGGAATGATCAACTATGGGAAGAGGGATGGAAAACCTTCCAGGGGAAATACAGGAGTTTTCTGTAGTATACTTCTCTATAGCCCTCACTGATTTGTAGTGTTCTTGGGGATACTTCCCATTATAAGGACAAAAATTTACTGAAGATGAAGGAGGGAATGAATGAGCTTTAATTTGGCCTTTCCAATGGAAACTCTAATGTTCTATCTTAACAGTACCTTTTTCTGGGCCATTTTAAGAGTATTCTTCATAGTATTTTTCCAATCAGTCACTTTAATTAAGAGTGATTCTGAAGCTCTTACTCACGCAGTTCTGTCATTAAAACAATGGGGAATTTGACCTCATAATGTGCCTCAGAATTAGGCTCAAATTACTCTAGAACCAGTAATAATTTTTTATTCTGTTTTGAATACAGATAACTAAAAATTCAGGAAAATAGCAATTTTTATCAAATATGTATGAATGCATTTATGGAAAGTTTTTGGGTCCTTTTGTTTATATTCCAATCTCTGCCTAATAATATTGTATTTATTTGCCTTGCATCACTGTGCTATTCATTGTGACTAATTATTCTATAGATTCTCAAAATGCAAAGCTCTGAAACTGAAACTAAGATAACAGCAGTACAGAGAACTATTATAGGGATTTCGATGAGGGAAGTATTACTTTCAGTTGGATCAACAAATGATTTACAGAGAAGTTGGCATCTCAGATAGAATTTGATACTTGGTGAAGGAGGTATTCCAATTAGAGGAGGAAGCATTATAGTAGAAACCAGAGTATGTGGACAGATACAGGAAGCAGCAGGTTACCAGCCATGTAGCATGGAAAAAAAAAAAAAAAAGTGTGTGCTATAATTATTTTCCTTATAGAACTCAGAGTGTAATGAGATATGCCTGGAAATATACCATCCAGTAAGAGTGTACCTAGAAAGGCAAGTTACAAACATGCTGTTGAGATTTTGCTTGGATTATTCTTCAAACCATCAAAACTCAGGGAGACATTGAAGGTTTTTAATTAAGAAAACTAGATGCTTGGAACTATGCTTTATAAAATTTAAGCCTGGGGCACTTCTTGGACAAGTTACAGTGCCATGGGGCAGAGTGAAAAGTCATATAATGTGTCTTATAAAACGATTATTTTATAAAATAGGGAAGTTTTGTAAATCTTACCAGTCTACAAACTCCTGGGGCACAGTTTGCACAGGCTTTCTTCACCATTGTATTTTCAGTATATAATTTAGTGTCAGGTAAACAACAGAGCCTCAGTAAATATTTTCTGAATAAATGTCCATCCAAAAATTATATTTGTTAAACAGGATTAAAAGCAATTCCTGTATGGATATTCATTCATAAATAAACTTAAGTGTCAATAAAATGTGTTTGTGTGTGTATGAAGAAAAGGAAAGAGGGGAAGAAGAGAGAGAGCTATATCATGTGTACATATAAACATGTAAAGTAAGAAAAAGGTAGAGAATAGAAGACTCTTCTATACCTGAAACAAGTGCAGAAATGTTTCAGTGAATAATTAAACACATCTCAAATAAAAATACAACACCCTTTATTGAGAAGACCTTCCACATGGAGACATAGTATGAACAATAGAGAGAACTCTTTGAGATATGGGTGGATTGCTAAAAAAAAAAAAAAAAAATGCCCTGTGAGCAGTAATATCAAAAAATATATATATATAAAAGTATCTGATTTCATCTAATAGCCATTGCAGTTTATTAAGGACTAATAAAAAATGGCATGGACTTGTAAAAACGTTAATTTGACCAACTAATTTAGAGGGTAAGGTGTAGAAGCCAGAGAGTCCAGATAGAAGGGTAATGTACTCATATAAACAAGAGAATAAGTATGGTACATAAGAAGCTGGTAGTAGATACTCCATTCTAAACAACAAAGATAAAGTTAAATAAACTGAAAAATCAACAATCCTCTTAGATCCTTCAGAGAAATGAAGTCACAGGGCAAACTGCTATCCCCCAGATTGGAGATCTACAGGCAAACCATGTCTTAGCACAGGCACGAACTTCTTCAGGAACCAGTGCCAGGGTAGGAAAATCTGAACTATACTGATGAATTGCTAGAATCTCAGAGTGGACAAGTCTAAAGATAAAACTCCAGGGGACCCAGTTTTCAAGAGCCCTCAAACTTTGTGAATTTTACACCAGGAGTCCAAACAGGTTCTCACAGTGAATATCAGAGGGAAAAAGCCTCACCCTTCCAGCAAGGGGTTGAGAAAAAGAACCGTTCTGAAATAGGCTAGAGCACTCTGTTTTCTTCTTAACAAGGTCTTCCTTCAGCAGAAACTATTTAACCAGAGCCTAATATGCTAGAGTTTTATCAGAAACTAACTGACCTGGGGGCTGGGAAATACCCAATTTGAGCCCACTTTAGCTATCCTCTCACACTGAAAGGTGCACAGAAGGGATGAGAAGCATGTGTCAAGGTCACAGTCCAGAGGCACAAGATCAATAAAAGACTAAGATTCCGAGATAAGCACACAAACTATAGAATACTTCCCACAAACCTCCCACCACATTACTAGACATCTATTTATAGCAGTTCCACTTACTTAGTACAACATTTCCAGCTATCAAGAAAAAAAATTATAATACATATTAAAAGGCAAAAACACAGTTTGAAGAGAAAGCAAACAAAAAACCAGACTTAGATATGGCAGACTGTTGAAATTATTATACTATAAACTTAAAACAATAGCAATTAAGATGCTAACAGCTCTAACGGATAAAGTAGACACAGGCAAAATGAAAAAAAAAAAAAAGATGGATAATGTAATAAACAGAGAGATGGAAGTTCTACGAAAGAACCAAACATAAATTCCAGAGATCAGGAACATTGTAACAGAAATGAAAAATGTCCTGATGTGCTTATTTGTAGACTATAAATAGCTGAAGAAAGAATCTCTGAACTTGAGGATATCTCAAAAGAAGATGCCAAAACTAAAAAGCATAAAGAAAAAAATACTGAAAAAGAAAAAAACTAGAACACAATATCCAATATCTATGAAATAACTATAAAAGTTGTAATATATGTATGATGAGAATTTCACAAGAAGAAAAAAGCATAGAAAAAATATCTGAAAAGAAAGAAAATTTTCACAAATTATTGTCAGACAACAAACCACAGATACAGAGGCCAGAGAACACAGAGCAGGATAAATGTAAAGAAAAAGAAAAAACCCTATACCTATGCATATAATTTTCATACTAAATGAAAACAAAGAATCTAGAAAGAGGCAGAGGGGAGAGGGAAGGGAAACAAATACCTTATCTATAGAAGAACAAAGATATGAATTACACCCAACTTCACCTCAGATCATGGAAGCAAGAAGGGAGTATAGTACAATATTCAAAGTGTTGAGGGGAAAAGCCACCAATCTACAATTCTGTACACTGAAAAATTAACCTTCAAAAGTGAAAGAGAAATAGATTTTCTCAAACAAAAATTGAGGAAATCTATTACCACTGTATCTACCTTGCAAGAAATGTTTAAAATAATTTCTTTAGAGAGAAGTAAAATAAGGGTCAGAACCTGATATCTATATAAAGAAAGGAAAGAATCAGAGAGGGAATAAGAGAAGATAAAAGAAAAACTTCTTTTTTATTCTTAATTGATCTAGTAAGAGTTTGTTCAAAATAATAACAATGTATTTACATATATATATATATGTTTATATGTATATGTGAAGTGAGTGGCAGCAATGATACAAAAAATGAGAGGACAGAATTAGGAGCATTTTGTTAATATAAAATACTCATACTACCTGTAAAGTGATACAGTTTATTGGAAAGTAGACTTGGATTAGTTGTAAATGTATGTTGAAAACTCTAGTGGAGTCACTATAAAAGGTAAAATAAACAAAAAACTGATAGAGTAGAAAAAATGAATTATATGAAGTGTTCGATAAAACCACAAAAACCAGGAGCACCTAGGTGGCTCAATTAGTTAAGCGTCCAAGTCTTGGTTTCAGTTTAGGTCAGGATCTCAGGGTCATGAGATAGAGCCCCATGTCAGGTTCTGTGCTGGGTATGGAGTCTGCTTGGGAATCTCTCTCTCTCTTTTCCTCTGTCCCTCCCCACTCATGCTCTCTTTCTAAAAATAATAATAATTAAACATTAAAAAAAAAACAACACAAACCAAACCAAAACAAAGATTAGAAAACAAAAATAGGAAAGAGAACAATGGCAACAAAACAGTAACAAATACAGTAGCTATTAATCTAACTATATAAATAATTACTGTGAACATTAATAGTATGATGCACCAACTAAAAGACAGAAATTGTCAGAGTGGACTAAAAACTAAAACCCAAGTATATAATGACTAGAAATAAAACACATTATATATAAAGACATATAAGATTAAATATAAATGGATAGAGAAAAATATACCATGCTAAGAATAATCAAAAGAAAATAGGATAAGATATATTATTTCAGACACAGCAATTTCAGACCAAGGAAGGTTAATCAGGAACAAAGAGAGGCATTACATTATTACGTAATGATAAATGGGTCAATTCTACAAGAAAAAGTAATAGTCTTGGGGCGCCTGGGTGGCTCAGTGGGTTAAGCTGCTGCCTTCAGCACCCACTGAGCCACCCAGGTGCCCTGTACAAGAGACACATTTTTAACCTAAAGATACACCCAGACTGAAAATGAAGGGATGAAGAACCATCTTTCATGCAAATGAGTCTCAAAAGAAAAATGGGGTAGTGATTCTCATATCAGATAAATTAGATTTTAAGCTAAAGACTGTACTCAGAGATATAGAAGGACACTACATCATCCTTAAAGGGTCTATCCACCAAGTAGATCTAACAATTGTAAATATTTATGCCCCAACATGGGAGCAGCCAACTACATAAGCCAACTGTTAAAGAGTCATGCTGATAAGAATACATTAATTGTAAGGTATCTGAACACACCACTCACAGCAATAGACAGATCATCTAAGCAGAAATTCAACAAACAAGAGCTTTGTATGACACCTTGGACCAGTTGGACCTCCCAGATATATACAGAACATTCCACCTTAAAAAAGCAGAATACTCATTCTTCTTGAGCGCACATAGAGCTTTCTCCAGAATAGACCACATACTGGGTCACAAATCAGAGCTTAACTCAGACCAAAAGATTGAGATTATTCCCTGCATATTCTCAAACCACAGTGATTTGAAACTGGAGCTCAACCACAAGAAAAAGTTTTGAAGGAATTCAAATACTTGGAAGGTAAATCAAAGAAGATTTAAACAATTCATGGAAACCAATGAGAATGAAGACATATTGGTCTAAAACCTATGGGAGTTGGAACACTGAAAATAAATCAAATCAAATAAAATGGAAAAAAATATAAAACCTATGGGATATGGTAAAGGCGGTTCTAAGGGGGAAATACATAGCATCCAAACCTCATTAAAAAAAACTGAAAAATCCCAAATACACCAACTCTTTTTACACCTTAAAGAATTGGAAAATCAACAACAAATTAAGCCAACCCTATGCAGAAGAAAGGATATAAATAAGATTAGAACAGAGATCAATGAGTTAGAAACTGGAGATAGAATAAAACACATCAACAAAACTAGAAGCTGGTTCTTTGAAAGAATCAATAAGATTAAGGTAAATTAGAGGGGGAGATCAACCATGAGAGACGGTGGATTCTGAGAAACAAATTGAATGTTTTGAAAAGGAGAGTGGTGAGGGAATGGGTGAGCCTGGTGGTGGGTAGTAAGAAGAGTACATACTGCATGGAGCACTGGATGTGGTGCATAAAAAATGAATGTTGGAAAATTAAAAATATAAAATTAGGATGTTAAAAATAAAATAAAATAACTATTTCTTTAAAAAAATACCATTTATATTAGCATCCCTGCCCCAACAAAAATACTTATGTATAAATGTAACAAAATATATACAAGTTCTACATGAGGAAAACCAAAAAACTCTAAAAAAACTAAATAAAGGGAAGAGATATTCAACTCTCAATATTGTTGAGATATCAGTTCCTTACAACTTTCTATATATTCAATGCTATCCCAATCAAAATCCCAGCAAGCTATTTTGTGAATGTCAACAAACAGATTCTAAAGTTTATGACAGGCAAGGTACTCAGGATAGTTAACACAATATTGAAGAAAAAGAACAAAGTTGGAGAACTCACAGTACCAGACTTTGGGATGTACTATAAAGCTATAGTAATCAAGACACTGTGATATTGGTGAAATAATAAATGAATAGAACAATGGAAAATAATAGAGAGCCCAGATATTGATCCATACAAACACACTTAACTGATCTTTGACAAAGGAAAAAGGCAATACAACTGACCAAATACAGTCTTTTCAACAAATGATTCTGGAATAACTGGACACTGCAAAAAAATAAATTTAGTCATAGACTGAGTACAAAAGCCCCCAAAACAGGAGCACTGATATCTGCGTACAGGAAAAGATGGACATTCAAGCTATAGAGAGAAAGCAATTTGCCCCTTCTGCACTTTTTTTTTCCTATTTGGGTCCTCAATGGACTAGATGATGCCCAGCCATATCAGGGAGGACCATCTGGTATACTTAGTGCACCAATTCAAATGCTAATCTGTTCCATAAACATCCTCACAAACACACTCAGAAATGGTTTACTAATTATCTAGATATCCCTTGGCCCAGTAAAGATTACACATATTATTAAGCATCAACAATCTTCTATTTTATGGTATTTCACTATAACAGTCCAAACTAAGACAAAAGTACTTCTCATTTTCAATTATTTTGTGAGTTCAATCCTCAAATTTCTTTCTTTAAATCTATGTGTATCCTATTGGTTCTATTTCTCTGGAGAATCCTGACTAATATAACTATGAAACCTTTCCCCCATATGCCTTGCTCCATAACTCATATTAATATTCACATGCCTATATCGTACTTTTTTAAAACCCATCTGCTAACTCCTATTGTTTGTTTCTTTTGAAGAAAGACATCTGGCTCTTACTAATGATTTTGCAATCAATCACTGATTTATGGATATTAAAAAACATTCATAAAAATCCAACCTAGGGACATTAAAAAGATTTGAATAAGTGGAAAGTTCATTTCTTAATTACATGTATTATTAATGAAGAAAAAGAACAAAGTTGGAGGACTCATAGTACCAGACTTTGGGATATACTATAAAACTATAGTAATCAAGACAGTGTGGTATTGGTGAAATAATAAGTGAATAGAACAATGGAAAATAATAGAGATTATCACATATATGATACTCTCTTAAAGTTCAGATTAAAGAATACATTGCCAAATCCAATATTGCAGAGTTTTATCACTGTATTCTGCCAAGATTTTATGGCATTAACTATTATATTTAGGTCTTTGATTAATTTTAAATTAATTTTTATATATGGTGTGAGGTACAGGCCCAATTTTCTTCTTTTGGACATAGCTATACAATTGTTTTAGCAACATATGTTGAAAAAACTATGTTCTTTTCACATTGAACAGCTTTTGCACCCCCTTTGAAAATCAACTGACTGTAGAATTGTGTTTATTTCTAGACTCCCAATTCAATCCCTGTATTGTCAATCAATATAATAGATTGTCAATTCAATCCTTATATGTCTATTCGAATGCCAGTACTAACAGCATGATTACTGTAGATTTGTAGTAAATTTTGAAATAAGGAACTAGGACTCTTCCAATTTTGTTATTCTTTCTTTATTTTTTTTAAATAATTTTTTATTTTTTATAAACATATATTTTTATCCCCAGGGGTACAGGTCTGTGAATCACCAGGTTTACACACTTCACAGCACTCACCAAAGCACATACCCTCCCCAATGTCCATAATACCACCCCCTTCTCCCAAACCCCCTCCCCCCAGCAACCCTCAGTTTGTTTTGTGAGATTAAGAGTCACTTATGTTTTGTCTCCCTCCCAATCCCATCTTCTTTCATTTATTCTTCTCGTATCAATATTTTTTTGGTTACTACACCTAAAGGAGCTGGAGAAAGAACAATGAAGAAATCCTAAACCCAGAAGGAGAAGAGAAATAATAAAGATCAGAGCAGAAATCAATGAAATAGAAATCAGAAAAACAATAGAACAAATCAATGAAACTAGGAGCTGGTTCTTTGAAAGAATCAATAAGACTAATAAACCCCTGGCCATGCTGATCAAAAAAAAAAAAAAAAAAAAAAAAAAAAGAAGGACCCGAATAAGTAAAATTATGAATGAAAGAGGAGAGACCACAACCAACACCAAAGAAACACAGACAATTATAAGAACATATTATGAGCAAATATACGCCAGCAAATTTGACAATCTGGAAGAAATGGATGCATTCATAGAGACATATAAACTACCACAACTGAACCAGGATGAAATAAAAAACCTGAGCAGACCCATACCCAGTAAGGAGATTGAAGTACTCATCAAAAATTTCCCAACATGGAAATTGGAAGGGGAGGTGAACCATGAGAGACTATGGGGGTGGGAGGTTGGGGGAACCACGTGGTGGGTATTAGAGAGGGCACAGATTGCATGGAGCACTGGGTGTGGTGCAAAAATAATGAATACTGTTATGCTGGAAATAAATAAAAGGAAAAAAAGGAAAGGAAAAAAAACCATATTAAAATGTAGCAGCTGTTGTTGCCCACTTCAAAAAAAAAAAAAAAAAAAAAAAAAAAAAAAACTCCCAACTCCAGCGTCTGGGTGGCTCAGTGGATTAAAGCCTCTGCCTTCGGCTCAGGGCATGATCCCAGGGTCTTGGGATGGAGCCCAGCATGGGCTCCCTGTTCAGCAGGGAGCCTGCTTCCTCCATCTCTGTCTGCTTCTCTGCCTACTTGTGCTCTCTGTCTGTCAAATAAATAAATAAAATTAAAAAATAAAAAATCTCCCAACAAAGAGCCCTGGGCCAGACAGCTTCCCAGGGGAATTCAAACATTTAAAGAATAATTAATTCCTATTCTCCTGAAATTGCTCCAAGAAATAGAAATGGAAGGAAAACTTCCAAACTCATTTTATGAGGCCAGTATTACCTTGATCCCAAAACCAAAGATCCCATCAAAAAAGAGAATTACACACCAATATCCTTGATGAACACAGATGCAAAAATTCTCACCAAAACACTAGCCAATAGGATCCAACAGTACATTAAAAGGATTACTCACCACGACTAAGTGGGATTTATTCCAGGGCTGCAAGGTTGGTTCAACATCCCCAAATCAATCAATGTGATACAATACACTAATAAAAGAAAGAACAAGAACCATATGATACTCTCAATAGATGCTGAAAAAGCATTTGACAAAGTACAGCATCCTTTCTTGATCAAGAATTTTCAAAGTATAGGGATAGAGGGAACATACCTCAATATCATCAAAGCCATCTATGAAAAATATACCGCAAATATCATTCTCAATGGAAAAAAACTGAGAACTTTTCCACTAAGGTCAGGAACATGGCAGGGATGTCCATTATCACCACTGCTATTAAACATAGTACTAGAAGTCCTGGCCTCAGCAATCAGACAACAAAAAGAAGGCATTAAAAGCATCCAGATTGACAAAAAAGAAGTCAAACTCTCACTCTTTGCAGATGATATAATACTTTATGTGAAAAACCCAAAAGACGCCACTCCAAATCTGTGAGAACTTGTACAGGAATTCAGCAATGTGTCAGGATATAAATCAATACTTAGAAATCAGTTGTATTTCTATACATCAACATACAAGACAGAAGAAAGAGAAATTAAGGAGTCAATCCCATTTATAATTGCACCCAAAACCATAAGATACCTAGGAATAAACCTAACTAAAGAGACAAAGAACTATACTCAGAAAACTATAAAGTACCCATGAAAGAAATTGAGGAAGATACAAAGAAATGGAAAAATGTTCCATGCTCATGGAGTGGAAGAACAAATATTGTGAAAATGTCTATGCTACCTAAAGTAATCTACACATTTAATGCAATCCCTATCAAAACACCATCAATTTTTTTTCAAAGAAATGGAACAAATAATCCTAAAACCTATATGGAAACAGAAAAGACCCCAAAAAGCCAGAGGAATGTTGAAAAACAAACCCAAAGTTGGTGGCATCACAATTCCAGACTTCAAGCTCTATTACAAGCTGTCATCATCCAGACAGTATCATACTGACACAAAAACAGACACATAGATCAATGGAACAGAATAGAGAGCCCAGAAATAGACCTTCAACATTATGGTCAACTAATATTTGACAAAGCAGGAAAGAATGTCCAATGGAAAAAAGACAGCCTCTTCAACAAATGGTGTTGATAAAATTGGAAAGCCACATGCAGAAAAATCAAACTGGACCATTTCCTTACACCACACACAAAAATAGATGAAAGACCTCAGTGTGAGAAAGGAATCCATCAAAATCCTTGAGGAGAACACAGGCAACAACCTCTTCGACCTCAACTGCAGCAACTTCTTCCTAGAAACATTGCCAAAGGCAAGGGGAGCAGGGGCAAAAATGAACTATTAGGACTTCATCAAGATTAAAAGCTTTTGCACAGCAAAGGAAAAGTCAACAAAACCAAAAGACAACTGACAGAATGGGAGAAGATATTTGCAGATGGCATATTAGATAAAGGGTTAATCCAAAATCTATAAAGAACTTATCAAACTCAATACCCAATGAATAAATAATCCATTCAAGAAATGGGCAGAGGACACAAACAGACATTTCTGCAAAGACATCATCCAAAGAGCCAACAAACACATGAAACTATACTCACATCACTCGGCATCAGGGAAATACAAATCAAAAGCACAATGAGATACCACCTCATGCCAGTCAGAACGGCTAAAATTAACAAGTCAGGAAATGACAGATGCTGGCAAGGATGCGGAGAAAGGGGAGCCCTCCTACACTATTGGTGGGAATGCAAGCTGGTGCAGCTACCCTGGAAAATGGCATGGAGGTTCCTCAAAAAGTTGAATATAGAGCTACCCTATGACCCAGCAATCACACTACTGGGTATTTACCCTAAAGATACAAATGTAGTGAAATGAAGGGGCACATGCAGCCAAATGTTTATAGCAGCAGTGTTCACAATAGCCAAACGATGGAAAGAACCTACATGTCCATTGACAGATGAATGGATAAAGAAGATGTGAGATATATATATATATATATATATACACACACACATACATACACATACACACTGGAATACTATGCAGCCATCAAAATGTAGATGGAACTAGAGGGTATTATGCTGAGCGAAATAAGTCAAAGAAAGGAAGGCAATTATCATATGATTTCCCCTATATGAGGAAGTTGCGAGGCAAAGTGGGGGGTTTTGGGGTTAGGGAAAGAAAAAATAAAACAAGATGGAATTGAGAGGGAGACAAACCATAATAGACTCTTAATATCACAAAACAAACTAAGGGTTGTGGGCAGGAGCAGGGAGAGGGTGGTTGGGTTATGGACATTGGGGAGGGTATGTGCTATGGTGAATGCTGTGAAGTGTGTAAACCTGGCGATTCACAGACCTGTACCCCTGATATAATAATACATTATATGTTAATTTAAAAAATTATTTTGGTTATTTTAGGTCTGTATTATTCAGTATTCCCTAGAGAAACAGAACCAAGAGGATGCATGTTAGTCTGTTGAGAGCTGGCTAACATGATAACGGATGCTGACAAGTCCCAAGATTTGCAGGGTAAGTCAACACACTGAAGACTCAGGAGAGCCAATGGTGTGGTTCCAGTTTGAGCCTGAAGACCTGAGGACCAGGAGAGTTGATCTATTTCCAGTATGAAGACTGGCAGACTTGACACTCAAGGATACATGTTTCAGTTTAAATCTGAAAGCTGGGAAAAAGGTGATATCCTAGTCTGAAGGCAAAGGAATTCCCTTTTATTTGGAGAAGGGCCTGATTTTTGTTCTATTCGGGCTTTTAACTGACTGGATGAAGCCCATTCACATTAGGGAGGGCAATCTGCTTTACTCATTTTAACAATCTGAATGTTAATCTCATCAAAAACAACCTCACAGAAGTTGTGAATTATTATTCTTCTGGTTAGAAGAATGTTTGACCAAGTATCCGAGCACAGCTGGCCCAGTTGACATACAAAATTAAACATCACAAGAACCCTTTTAGTTCTATGAGTTTTAAGAAAACATTATGCATTTTGGCAAAAAAGGTCAGTAAAAATTTGATAGAATTACATTTAAGGTGTAGAGCACTTCAGGGAATATTACCATTTTAGCAATACTAAATCTTCTACTCCTACATGAATAGAAATGTCTTTCCATTTATTTAGGTCTTTTTAAATTTATTACAGCAATGTTTTGTACATTTCAGTATAGAAATCTTACACTTCCATGGTTACATTTATCCCCGTGTATTATATTATTTTTGATGATAATGTTTAGGGGTTTCTTTCAGTTGTTCATTTCTTTTGTGAAGAAATATAACTCATGTTTGTGTTGATTTGTATCTTGCAACTTTGTTAGATTTATTTATTGGGTCTGATATTTTCTGGGAGTTTTTGTGGTGATTCTTTACAATTTTCTATAAACAAGATTGTATCATTTGTGAATAGAAATAGTATTACTTCTTCCTTTCCAATTTGTATTCCTTTTCTTTCTCATTTCTTATCCCTCTCACTAGGACTTCTGGTACAGTTTTGATTAGAGTGGCAAAAATGGGCATTCTCATATTTGTCCTGATTGAAGGGGAAAGTATCAGTCTTCACCATAGTGTATGGTGATAGCTCTGATGGTATTTTAATAAGAGCCCTACACTATTTTGTGAACTTTTCTTTTTATTCCCAGTTTGTTGAATAGTGGGTTTTTTTCAAATTCCAGATGCATTTTTGATAGTCACTAGGCAATAATTAAGATACACATTTAGAATTAACAATTAAAGATTATAATTGAAGTCAAACAAGTCTGAGTAGATCTTTCTTGAAATTGCTATTTAACATTTTTAAATTATTTTTATTAACATATAATCTACTATTTGCTCAGGGGTACAGGTCTGTGAGTTGTCAGGCTTACATACTTCACAGCACTCACCATGTCACATACCCTCCCTAATGTCCATAACCCAACCACCCTCTCCCTACCCCCTCCCTGCCAGCAACCCTCAGTTTGTTGAGATTAAGAGTCTCTTATGGTTTTTATTATGAAAGTGTGTCACATTTTGCCAAATGTTTTTCTGTATCAGTTGAGATTTTTTATTATGCTAATATGGTATAGTATATTAACTGACTTTCAATGTGTTGAACTACCCTTAGAGTTCTAGGATAAATCCCATGTGATCATTACATATAATTCTTTCAATGTGCTGCTAAACTCAGTTTGCTAGTATTTTGTTGAGGACTTTTGCATCTCTATTCATACGAGTTATTGGTCTATAGTTTTCCTGTAATGTTTTTGTCTGGCTCAGGTAACAGAGTAATGCTAGCTTCATAGAACAAGATAGGAAATGTTCTATTTTTTGGGGCAGGGTGGGGGAGGGAGTCTGAGAAAGGTTAGTGTTAATTCTTCTCTAAATATTTGGTAGATGGTGGGGTTATGGACATTGGGGAGGATATGTGATATGGTGAGTGCTGTGAAGTATTTAAACCTGGAGATTCACAGACCTGTACCCCTGGGGATAAAAATATATGTTTATTAAAAAATAAAAAATTTAAAAAAAGATTTTCAATTTAAAAATAAATAAATACTTGGTAGAATATTGGTCGAGTATTTGGTAGAATATCTGGGCTTGGACATTTCTATGTTGGCATATTTTTGATTGCCGATTTAATCTCCTTTCTAGTTATAGGTCTACTTAGATTTTTAAGTCCGCTTTATAGTTTTCTGCTCCTAGGAGTTTGTCCATGAAGGTTATCTAATTTTGCTGTCATATAATTTAGCATAGTTTTCTCTAATAATCCTTTTCATTTCTGTAAAGTCATTAGTAACGTTCCCAGATTCATTTCTAATTTTAATAGTATTAGTTTCCTTTATTACTTGGCTGGCTAAAGGTTTGCCCCTATTTCTGATCTTTTCAAACGACAAACTTTTGGTTTCATTGATTTTCATTATTTTTTCTATTCTTCATTTATTTCCACTTCAGTTTATTATTTCCTTCTTTCTGCTAACTTTGTGTTTCATTTTTTATACTCTTTCTACGTACAGCAAAAAGTTAGGCAATTGATGTGATAGTACTTACAGCTGTAACCTTCCATCAGAGTACTACTTTCTTTGAATGCTGCAAATTTGTGGGTTTTTTCCTCAAAGCATGTTTTGTTTTCTTTGACCTATGGGTTGTTTAAGAGTGGACTGTTTACTTTCCACATATTTATGAATTTTCTAGTTTTCCTTGTTATCGATTTTTTAGTTTCACTAAGTGTGAGGACACACTTTTTATAACTTAGATTTTTAAATTTTATTGAGACTTTTGAAGCTTAACATATGTTCTAGCATAGAGAATTTTTATGTGCACCTGAAAAGAACATGTATCCTGGGTTTATTTTGTTGTTGTTTTGGTTCTCATATAGCTTCTATCCCCTCCAGACATTTTTCTCTATTATTAACACCCTGCATTTAGTACATTCATTACAATTGATGAACCAATATTGGCAAATTATTAACTAAATCCTATAGTTTACATCAGCTTTCACGTTTATTTTTGTATAGTTCTATAGGTTTTAACTAATGAATAATTTCATATATCTACCATTATAGTATTATACAGGATAGTTTCATTGCCCTAAAAATCTCCTGTGTTCTACCTACACATCCCTGGCCTCTTTCTGGGAACTTCTGGCAACCACTGATCTTTTTACTGTTTCTAGGGTTGGTCTTTTACAAAATGCTGGAAATCATACAGTATGTAGCTTTCTCAGACTGGTTTTTCTCAGTTCACAATAATTTCAGGTTCTTCCATGGTGTTTCATAGGATAATGTTCAAGTGCCTCTCCATTTCTACTGATGCATTCAATGATTTTTGAAAAATTTATCTATATGACATCACATTGCTTGATTTTTGGTATTATCAGCCTCACTGCAATTCTCAGTCAAGTCCTTCCTAACCACCAATTTTTAGGTACTATTTAATTCAATCAACTAATATGCACTAAGAAATTTTAAATCCATAGACATAATTGCCCATAGGTTGAATTACATCTATCTGAATTTGTTTGCATGATTGTCTAGGTCCATAAAATTACTTAGGAAGCTTGTTATTGTTTCTTGACAAAATTTAAATAAAATGAAAGTTACTTGTCACAGCAAATTTGATAGAACACATTCATTAAACTAGTAGGGTAAGGTAGATACTGACTATGAAAAGATTTCTGAGCAGCATTTCAATTTTAAGGGTTATTTTTACATATAACATTCTATTTCTTTTTTGCACTATCTTAGCATTTTTTACTTTTACATTAATATATACAATTCTACATTTTAAATTTATTTTTAATATTCTGTAACAATTCTATACCACATAATTTATAGCTATACTTCTTTCTGCATGCTCACAGAATTTTTGTTTTTTATTTTTCTGAAAATTGTCAAAAGTGTTCATGGTATTATAAGACTCTTCAAAGATCTGATTTTAGTTTTTTTATGTCCTTACTGTTATGTTTTAGATCCCTGTGTGTTTTTAAAATCTTTATTACTGTTATTTTTATTGCATCTTTGTGTTGTAATTTTTATAGATTTTAGAGCTCAAGAATGAGCTTAAACATAAGTGTATCTGCAGTTGTAAATGTTGATCTTATTGCCCAAATATGAAGCTGTACCTAACCACTAATGACACTCAAGGATTTCATTAATACCCAGAGCTCCATAGTTCATAGTTTTTCATGTTTATGTTTATACCTAGTGGTGTTTTACTACTTAAATATTTGTCTGTTTTACTATGCTATACTTAATATTTTTCACATCTTATGAATTTTGTATTACTATTATATTGTATGTTCATTCTTCATAGCGTCTATGATGTTGTTGGAATATATTAACACATTCGTATAGTTTAGCTTGTGGCATATTATCTTGTTTCATAAGTACTAGGAAAAAATTGTTTTCTGAATTTGTAGAGCTTAATCTTGGACAAACACACAAATACACAAAGAAGTCAAGCATAATCATTGCATAATCAAATATTCTATGTATTTAACTTATTTTTTGATTACTTGATCTGTTTAACTTTACTGAAAACTGCATCCTACAGGTATATCTTAGAGAACACAAATTTAACAGTTACATTTAAATTTCTCTCTATGGTTTCTTAGTTGTTTTATATATTCTACACTTTGCAGAAAAACTATGTTTCTATCCCTTAAATTCCATTTTGTCAGATATCATTTTTAAAAATTTCTGCTCCATATTTACCTGATTAAACTTTTATTGCCTTTATTTTCAGTATTTTATAGCACTTTAAGTAAATCTCTTATAAATAACATATTCCAGGATTTTATTTTTCATTGTAATCTGTAATTTTATATATTTTATATGAAGATAACCCACTTTTATTTGAGATTTTATGTTTAAAGTTATTTCTGCTTTTTTTTTCTATTTTTTCTATTTTCAACTCTTTGCTATTCTTTTGTTTTATTATCTTGTCTTCTACCAACTAATTTCTTGATTTTTTAATTATTTTCAATATTTGTATTTTCTAGTGGTTATATCTCATTGTTTTGAACTTATCACCTTTATTTTTAATATCTAAATCTTAGATTTGCTTTCCCATAACCTCAATAAAATAAAAATCTTAAAATTCTCTCACTTTTCTGTACTCTTGTCTTTTTCCTTATCACATGCAACTATCAAAAATTAATTCCAGAGGTTTGTCATAACTTAATGTTTTTACCAAGTTCTTTAATTTATCCAAGCTCCTTTATCCTCAATTTTTTAAATTTTATAATCTTTATAATTCACATAACTTACATATTTAAAGTACACTTTTTTATATTCACACAGTTGTACAGCCATCATCACAATCAATTTAGCAGATTTTTATCCTCCTCAAAAGAAAACCTATATTCATTAGCAATCATTCCTCACTTCTCTCCAACTCTTCCCTTCAGGCCTAGGCAACTACTAATCTACTTTCTTTCTCTGCAGATTTATATATTCTGGATTTTTCATAGAAATGGAATTATACAGCCTGCATTATTATGTGTTTGGCTTGTTTCATAGTATATTATAAAGGTTCATCTAGATTCTAGCATGTATCACTATTTGAAGTTTTATGGTTGAATAACATTCCATTGTGTGGCTATCTGGATGTTTCACATTTTATTTTTCCATTCACCCATTCTTAAACTAGAACTGCTAGGTCATATGATAACTCATGTTAACCTTTGAAAGAACAGTCAAACTGTTGTCCAAGTAGGCTACACTACTTCACATTCTCATCAGCAATGCATGAGAATTCCAATTTCTCAACATCTTCAACACTTGTTAACTTCTCTGTATTTTTACCATAGACACTTCAGTGAGTATCAGGTGGTAGCTCAAAACTACAATGAATTATCACCTCGCACCTGTCAAAATGGCTAAAATTAACAATACAGGAGACAACAGGTATTGTGGAGGATATAGAGAAAGGAGAAGCCTCTTATGCTGTTGGGGGGAATGCAAACCGGTGCAGTCCCTCTGGAAAACAGTATGGAGGTTCCTCAAAATGTTAAAAATAGAACTACCCTGTGATCCAGCAATTGAACTACTAGGTATTTAACCAAAGGATACAAAATAATGATTCAAAGAGATGCATACACCCTGATGTTTATAGCATCATTATCAACAATACCCAAATTATGGAATGAGCCCAAATATTCATAGTGGTTTTACTTTATATTTCCCTAATGACTTATGATGTATTTACATATTCTAGATACAAGCTTATTATCATATATATAATTTGCAAATATTTTCTCCCATTGTGTGAAATATCTCTTGACGGTGTCCTTGGAAGGATAAACATTTTTAATTTTAATGAAGTTTATATGTTTTATCTTTTGTCATTTGTACTTTTAAAATCATATCTAAGAAACTATTGTTTAAGGACATTAATATTTATCCCTGTTTTAGGAGCTTTCTAGTCTTAACTCATATATTTATGTATTGAACTATTTTGGGTTAAATTTTATATATGAGGTGGGCTAGTTCAGTTTCATTCCTTTGCATGTGGTTCTCCAAATGTACCAACACCACACATTAAAAAGATTATTATTTACCCACTGAATAATCTTGACACTCTGCTTAAAATTAACTGACCACAGATATATGGGGTTTTTTTCCTCAAGTTTCAGTTCTACCCCACTGATCTATATGCCTATATGTATGCCAGTACCACCCAATCTTGTTTACTTCAGTTTTGTAGTAATTTTTGAAATGATGTAAATACTACAAATTTTTCTTCCTTTTTAGGACAGTTTTGGCTATTTGCCTTGAATTTCTTTATGAGTTTCTATATGAATATTAGGAATAGTTTGTCCATTTCTTCAAGGAAACCTGATAAGATATTGGGAGATTGATCTATAAATTCAAAACAACATGTAGAATATTGATATTTTAATAATACTAAGTTTTTCATTTCATGAACAAAGTATGTCTTTCCATTTATTTAGGTCTTCTTTAAATTTTCCAGTAATGCTTTGTAGTTTACAGTGTATAGGTTTATACTTTTTTCCTTCAATTTAATCATCAGTATTGCCTATATTTACCATAAATATAATTGTTTTATTAGTTTGATTTTATATTGTTCAGTATAAATATATTGAAATATTATTCATATTTGATATTGGTCTTATAAACTAAAAAGCTGATATGTTCATTTATTACTTTAAATAGTTTTTAAGGGGATTCTTCTGATATATATATATATATATATATATATATATATATATTCACACACACAAACACACACACATAATATTTACAAATATAGATAGATTTACTTTTCTCTTTCCAGTATGAATGCATTTTTTTTTTAAGATTTATTCATTTGAGAAAGAGACAAATCTAGCTTGGGGGGTGTAGGGAGAAGCAGAAGAACATGGAGAAAAGACTCTCAAGCAAACTCCCCGCTGAGTATAGAGCCCAAAATGGGACTTGATCTCACAACCCTGAGATCATGGCATGAGCCCAAATCCAGAGTCAAATGCTAACCCAGTCACCCAAACACACCAAGTATGAATGATTTTTAAGTGAACTTTTCATGTAATTGCCTTGGCTAATTCAAGTATGATGTTGAAAGAAAATGGTGAGAGCAAACATTCTAGTCCTGTAACTGATCACAAGGTGACTATATTCTTTCACAAATAGGTATAACTAAAGGTTCTTTATAGGTGCCTTTTATCAGATTGAGGAATTTTCCTTTCTTTGAAGTTTAAAAGTTTTAGTTTTTGACTATGTTTATAATGTAAAGTTGTTTCTGTCAGTTTTTTTCTGCATCTTTTGGGATGATTATATGTTTTGGGTCCTTCATTATATTACTAGAGATGATAACCAATCCTGCATGACCACTTGGTCATGGCATATAATTATTTTTAAATGGTGCTGAATTTGCTTACTCTAGTATTCAGTTATTTTTTTAATCCTATCTTCACAAGGATACTGGTCTCCAATTTTCTTGTCTAGTGATGGATTTTTCTCATTTTTGTATCAGGGAATACTGGCCTCAGAATGCTGTGCTCAATGTACCTTCTTCTTATATTTTTAGGAAAAGTATTGGAAGAATTGGTATTCAGTTTTCATTCAATAATCCAAAGTCACCAGTAAAGCCATCTTGGCCTGGACTTTCTTTATGGTTGGTTTTTTTAAATTATTACCAATTCAAGTTTTTTTTTTTTTTTATGACTTGTTCAGGTCTTCTATTTCTTCTTGATTCAGTTTCTATAGTTTATATGTTTCTAGGAATTTGTCCATTATGGCTATTTACTTTATTACCATAGATCGTTAATATTTCTTTATAATATTTTGATATTTTAAGATCGATAGTAAGGCCTCAATCTTCTCTTATTTTAATAATTTTAATCTCTTTTTGGTTCTGTCACTCTATCTAAAATTCGTCAATTGTTGAACCAATTTTTGAGTTTTTTTCTTTATTGTTTTTCTATTTTAGATCCCAATTTCATTTTAAAATTTCATTTCTTTGAAGTGATGTTAACTTTTCTTTCTTTCGGTTTAGTAAGTAGGATGGATCATTTTACTGTCATCTATTCTCCTTAGTTGTTCATCTTACAGTACAGTGTTAGACCTGTGAACAGATGCCAGGAATGACAATGTGTTTAACAGGGCTCTTCATCTCTATCTCTGATCTTTGTTAAGCTATCTGCCCAATTTGGTATCACACCCAGCCACTAATGGCCATCTAATTGCATTATTGTTTTTGACAATGTTCCGAGGCAGAAGTTGTTTCATACTCTGATCCAATTTAAAAATGCCAAATTGTAAAGGAAGTTTGACTCTGAGCTTATGTAATGGTAGATCCCATATGCTATCTACTATGAACCACTGAAATTCATCCTTTGTTCATTAGATGCTTATAATTTTCCAGTTAGCTCTGTTATTCAGTTTTTGGTATAATTCATTTTTTAAAAATATTTTATTTATTTATTTGACAGACAGAGATCACAAGTAGGCAGAGAGGCAGGCAGAGAGAGAGAGAGAGAGAGAGGAGAAAGCAGGCTCTCTGCTGAGCAGAAAGCCCGATGCAGGACTCAATCCCAGGACCTTGGGATCATGACCTGAGTCAAAGGCAGAGGCTTTAACCCACTGAGCCACCCAGGAGCCCTGGTATAAATTCATTTTTTAAAATGAAGAAACTATACAGCTAGACAATATAACAAGACAATGACAGAATTTGTTGGCTTAATATTTCTTAAATGTCTTTTCTTGAGTGATAAAATCTGTAAATGTACCAGTTTCAAGCCAAGTTAAATATGTAAAAAGTATCAAAATATTTGCTTTTGTTTATACAGAAATTTTCCTCAGGTTTTGGATTAAATATTGCCAAGCTTAAAAAGAACTTTACTAGATCAGTGTTATAAATTATTCATGCTGCTTCATAAGAACACTTATAGTAAATGCTTTATTTGGTTATTTTAAGTCCCCATAGTATGGGAGTTACTAATAAGGCATGCTTTACTTATGTTGTGATGCTTAATTTAGTAATCTTTCCAACCGTAAGTTGATTTGAACATTACATGCCCTTTGAAAACTCTAAATTATATTCCTAAGTGTAGAACTTAGGTGGGTAGAGGTACATAAAGAAATATGTGGGATGGAAGAAAGGAAATCAAGCTCTTGAATTGCTTTAATTGTTCAGATAATTATATAATGTGTAGGTTATTGTGTGGGTTGGTATTTGCATGCATAAAAAGAAGGGGAAAATCTTAAATATTATCCATCTCAATGTGTATCTCTAGAATGTTGAGATAAAATATAAAAGTAAAGATGAAACAGCAAATCTTTCCCAGAAACTAGTAAGCAGTAACTGTTTTGACTAATATCTGAATGTTACCTTCATCTCTTCAATGACCCCTTCCAGATGCTGAGAGATAATTGAGGATATATTTCTTCTTACTTTTACTCCCATAAAATGCATACCAAATCCTAGTCATTGCCACATGCAGAAAAATCTTTATACTTTTATTACTTTTTTTTCATATACCACTATAGTGCAACTCACCATTATCTCCTCTTGGATTTATGCAATGTCTTCTAACTGCTCCTCACATCTCATCATTTTTAATTCTGGCCTTCACCAAAATGTTCTCTGCACAGAAGATAATACGATATTTTAAAATAACAAATCTAATGATGAGAACCATCAATAATGTTTAAACCTTTCAATGGCATTTTATTGGAGATAAAATTTCTTATCTTCTTTCTGCTCTACAAGGGTCTGTATGATCTGGACTCTGTTTCTCCAGCTTCATCTTGCCCACTTTTCTCATCAAGATATTTTCCACCTTAGAGCTCTTGTCCATATTAGCCTCAATGCAAGAGGGTTCTTTTCTCCATTATTTGTCTACTTCCTTCTCACTTGATTTAGATTACATTCCCCTCAAGGAAGCTTCTGTGATTCTAACCTATATCTGATACATTTTTCACAACCTCATTGTACTTCTTGTCACAATTTACAATAACATTTTTATGTGATACTTAATATTACAGCTCTAGAATCTCAATCTTGCTTAACTCCTCTCCCCAAACCTTTCAAAACACATTCACACCAATCTAGAGGCATATTTCCAGGAACCTGTATTTGTGTTTACAGAACTCCTAAAATGTTAGGATATGTCCACATGTGAGATGTAGAAAGTAACAGAAGGAAGTTTTCATCTTCCTGAGGCTGGGTACTTAGCCCCAAAGGTTCTGATATAAATGGAGCTGAGTTTCCTCCATCTCATTAATTGAGTATGATGTATTGCTTCATCATATTACTCAGTAGAGGTAATAGAAAATAATCACTTGTAAGAAAGCTGTTGAGGACATTGCTCTAGCAAAAATCCATGGTCCACTATCCTTGAATTTCCTAGGGCTTTTCTCATCTTCAATATCTTTTCCTAAAATCAGGTATCTAGAGTGACATCACTAAGATGGAGACCTAAGTTGTTACTGACATTTCTTCCCTCACAAAACAAACAAACAAACAAAAAAAAAACCACAAAAAAACAATTAACTATTCATGAACAAGACATCACTGAGAGGATTCCAGATCAGAGGGGTGAAGCTGAAGGACTCCTCTGCACCACAGAGACCAAGACAGACTGCATTAGAAAGATAAAAGGAGTGGCTGCATATGGACCACATTGCCCCTCTTCCCAGGCCGGTGCCACACCATGCAGACATGCAGACATTTGTTTCCCCCAGTGGGAAAGCAGAGTCTGGCCAGAGGACAATCAGACCTTCCAGCACTGGGGTTTCTTTTTGGGAGCCCATGCTTTAGTCTCACCTGATGGGGATTACAGGGGAATCTGTAGGACCCAGCTACTGAGAATCTGACTGTGACAGACCAGGGGAGAGGTGCTTGCAACAATGAGCACATGGATATTGGCAGATCGAGTTCATAACTGCAGGACCCAAGTAATAATCCCAATCAAAATTTTGCTCACCTGCAGTCAACGTTGGGTATAGATAGCAGGGAGCATACTCTAACTGGGGAATCAATAGGGTGCAGACATGCCTGATTCAGGTCCTCAAACAGAATCTGATTTGCCTACACCAAAGCAGGGAGCTGAGGTACAGTCCTATGTGCTGGTGGGGCCTGATAGAAGTACCCGGAAGCAGTGTAGCCTAGCAACACTTAAGCCAAGACCTAGATAGGCAGAGCTGATCACTACCAGAGCAAAACCAGTACCAGGCATGAAAGTTTCCTCTGCTAAGCCCAGACAGAGGGATTGATTCATCCCAAGATGGAGGGTTCTGCCTCTTGGGTTCTATCTGACCGAGACTATTGGCAAGAAGACCTAGAAGCTATTCTTCCATCTAACCAGAAAGTCTGTTTAAGAACTCTATCAAGACAGAGCTGTTAGCCCTTAAAATAAAGTCAGTACTGGGTTTGGAGTATTATTCTGATATGCCTGGACATTGGGAGTAATTCACAGCTAGGGATAAGGGTGGCTCCCAGACTACTGTGACCAGAAGGTCTACTTGGGAAAAACTGGGAGAGGCTTTAAGTGGCCCCTCCCTATCCAGCTCAGGCATGTGAATGGAAACATAGTTCTAGCTGCTGTGAAGAGTATCTTCCAGTCCCATCTGACCAGAAGGGCTGGTGAGAACACCTGGAAGCTGCATATACTAGCAACGCTCAAGCTGAGATGCACAGTCAGAGCTGGCAGTCTGCAGTGGAAAGTTAGTGGCCCTGTTGAGAATGAAATTTGAGGCGTTAGTTGGTTTGTGTTAAGACAACAAATGAAGAGCTTTATCGTCTTTAGAGCTCCTCCCACTTTGTTCAGGCAGGGAAACTAATTCATAGCCCCACTCATTGCTGAATTACAGACCCTTGATACTGTCCTGCTGTCCCATCAGGGCAGAAAAATGTATTCATCACCCTATCTACTACTGAATATGTAGTTACCCTTGGATAGTGTAGGAATTAAGTGTGCCATTCTCCCATACACTTGAAAATCTGTGTATAACTTTTGACTCCCCAGAACCTTAACTACTAATAGCCTACTGTTGAGTGAAAGTCTTGCTGATAAGTCAATTAGCACATATTTTATATGGTATATTATATACTATATTCTTACAATAAATTTAGCTAGAGAAAAGAAAATGTTATTAAGAAAGTCATAAGGAAGAAAAAATACATTTGTAGTTCTATATTTATCAAAAATAATCCACATATAAGTAGGTTTGTGCAGTTCAAACCATGTGGTTAAAAGGACACCTGTAGCACCCAGACCTGATGACCTATAGCTTGGCCAGAAAATCCAAGCAACTACATAGCACAGCCTCTCACTTGGGTAGGAAACTGAGCCAACAGTCCTATCCAATAAGAGAACAGCCTGAATAGAGCTATATTGAGACACACTGTAATTAAATTATCAAGATCAAGGAATTTTAAAAGCAGCAAGCAAGATGAAGTAAGTTGCATACAAAGAAATTCCCATATGACTATACACAGATTTCTCAACAAACTTTTCAAGCTAGGAGATAATATAAGACATATTTAATATATTAAAAACCAACAAAACCCTGGCAATCCAGAATTCTATGCCCAGCAAAGCTGCCCTTTAGATATGAAGTAGGGATAAAAAGATTTTCCCCTGCAAAAAACAAAAGCTGAGGGAGTTCACTACTACTAGATCTGTCTATGCTCAAGGGAGTTTTTTTAAGTGGAAGTAAAAATATTAATTATCATAAAAACACTATCATAAAAACATTAAAAAGTAACACTAAAAAACCCACTAGTAATGGTAAACATAACACCAAAGTTAGAATCTATAATATGGAGTGATGGCTCATAATTCATTAACTCTAGTTTAAAAGTTTTAAACAAATCAATGTATTAGAAATAATCTTAACTAAAAAAATCTGTTATTAGTTACACAATATAAAAAATACATAAATTTTAATAGCAATAACCTAAAATATGAGAGGGAAGAGAAAAAGTATACAGTTTAGGAATTCTCTTAGAGTTGAGTTGTTATCAGCTTAAATAGGGTGTTATAATTTTACAATATTTTATGGAAACCTCATAATAACGACAAGGAAAAACCTATACCAATTGCAAAAAGAACATGATGAAGTCAAAGAATATTGGCATCAAAGACATCAAAACAGGATTAAAAAAAAAAAAAAAGGCAGGCAGGATAAGAAACAAAGAACAATAGGTCCATAGAACAACCAGAAAACAATGTGCAAAATGGCCATAGTAAGTCCTTACCTATGAATAACTACTTTAAACAGATTAAATTCTCATATCAAAATATACAGAATGGCTGAATGGATTTAAAACATGCAACAATATCCAGTGACATACTGTCTCTAAGAGATTGTGTCTCTTAATCTCTAAAAGATTGTATCTCTTAATCTAAGAGATTATGTGTCTCAGAGACACACATAAACTGAGAGTGATTAAAAAAATACATTTTCAAACAAATAATAATAACAACAAAACAAAAACATAGGTAGCTATAGATAAAGTAGACCATCAACTAAAAATAGTAAAAAGAGATAAAGAAGGTCATTATATAATGATAAAATATCAATTCATAAAGAATAATAATTGTAAATATTTATGAGCCAAACATTGCAGCATCCAAATAAATGAAGAAAAAATAATAACAGATCTAAAAGGAGAGATACACAATAATATGATAGTTGGGGACTTTAATATCCTACTCTCAACAATGAATAAATCATCCAGAGAATAAAGGAACTGCAGATTTGAATGACACTACAGAACAAAATGGACCTAACAGACATATACATAATATTCTATCCAGCAATAGCAGAATATACATTTTTCTTAAATGTACCTGGAACATTTCCTAAAATAGACCATACTTTAGGTGTCAAAACAAGTCTTGGCAAATTCAACAACTGAAAGCATACCCAGTATCTTTGCCCATAATGATGTGACTAGAAATGACGGCATGAGGAATACTGGAAAATTCATGAATACATGGAAATTAAATGAAACTCTACTGAATAACCAATGGATCAAATGAATCAGAGAAGAAATTAAAAGTAAAAAAAAAAAATGTTGAGACAAATGCAAAAGCAGACAATATACCAGAACTTATGGAATGCTACGAAAGGGGTTGTAAAAGGAAAGTTAATAGCAATAAATGTCTACATAAAGAAGTAAAAAACAAAAACAAAACTAATAAGCTAACTCTACACCTTCAAGAACCAGAAAAAGGAGAAGACCAAATGGACTCCAACGTTAGCAGAAGAAATAATAACAGAAGAACAATAGAAACAACCAGACTAAGAGATAGTTCTTTAAAAGCAGAAATAAAATGACAAATTTGTAGCTAGATTAACCAGGATAAAAAGAGAGATGACCAAATCAACAAAATTAAAAATGAAAAAGGATTACAAATGAACCAGAAATACAAAGGATCAAAGAGACTACTATTCATTATATTCCAACAAATTGGACAGCCTAAAATAAGTGAAAATATTAGAAACAAGTTATGAAAAGTGAATCAAAAAGAAACAAAATCTGAATAGACTGATTATTAATAAGATAACTGAGAGATTTTTGACTACGGACTCAATGAATAAAACCCAAAAGCAGATGGCTCCACAGGTAAATTCTATCAAACATTCTTAAAAGAAATTAACATCAATCTTTCTCAAACTATCCCCCCGAAAAAAATCAAAGAGGAAGGAATCCACTCAAACTCATTTCATGAGGCCAGCATTATCCTGAATGAAAGGTGGACATTACAGGAAAGAAAACTGTAGTCAAATTCCCTGATAAATATGAAAGCAAAATTCCTCAACAAAATATTAGCAAACTGAATTCAACAATACACTAAAAGGATCATTTACTATGGTCATGCGGGATTTATTCCTGGGATGCAAGGATGGTTCAACATAAGCATGTCAAATAATGTGATATATCATATTAACAGAATGAAGGAATCATATGATCATCTCACTAGACACAGAAAAAGCATTTGATAAAAATAACCAATTCATGATAAAAGCACTTAACAAATTAAGCACTGAAAGAATAAATCTCAAAATAAAGAGGTCATATAAGACAAATCCAGGGCTAACATTATACTAAATGGTAAAAAGTTGAAAACTTCCCTTTAAGATCAGTTTTCATGAAATTCCTATTCAGTATATTACCAGGGGCCCCTGGGTGGATCAGTCAGTTAAGTGTCTGACTCTCGGTTTTAGTTCAGGTCATGAACTCAGGGTCATGAGATGGAGCCTCATGTCAAGCTCCATGCTCAGCATGGAGTCTGCTGGAGATTCTCTCTCTCTCCCCCTCTGCCCCTCCCCCCCACTCACTCCCTCTCTCCCTCTCTCTCTCATTAAAATAAATAAAGTATTTTTAAATATATAATACCAGAAATCCTAGCTATAGCAATCAGGCTAAGAAAAAGAGAAGCCATCAGAAATACAATGAAAGAAGTAAAATTTTCTCTATTTTTCAGATAACATGATTTTATATGTAGGAAATCCTAAAGACTCAATCAAAAAACTGTTAGAACTAATCAGCAATAATCAGCAAAATCAGTAAAGTTGTAGGATACAAAATTAATATTCAAAAATCCTTGGTGTTCCAATATGCTGATAATGAACTTTCTGTAGTAAAAATAAAGAAAACTTTCCCATTTACAATAACACCAAAAAACAATCAAATAGTTAGGAAAAAGTTAACCAAGGAAGTGAAAGATACCCACTACTCTGAAAATTATAAGACATTGATGAAATAAATCAAAGATGACACAAATAAATGGAATGTAATCCTGTGTCCATAGAATGGAAAAAAATTATAATGTTAAAATGTGCATACTACCAATAGTCATCTACATATTCAGTGTAATCTCTATCAAGATACCACTGGCATTTTTTACAGAAATAGAAAAATAATAGAATGAAAAAGACCTTGAATAACCAAAGAAATCCTGAGAAAGAACAAAACAAGAGGCATCATATTTTCTGATTTCATGTTATACATAAAGCTGTAATTATTAGAGCAGTATGAAACTGACATGAAAAACAGAAACTACACCAAGAGAACAGAATTTAAAGCCCAGAAATAAAAGCAAGCATATATTGTCATTTAATATTTGACAGGGAGCCAAGAATATTCAATGGAGAACAGTCTCTTCATTAGTTTGGGGGAAACTAGATATTTATAGGTAAAAGAGTGAAACTTGATTCCTATCTTACAGGACTAACAAAAATTAAATTGAAATGGATTAGAGACTTAAATGTAGCACCTGAATCCATAAAACTCCTAAAAGAAAACAGGGAAATTACTTGACATAAGTCTTGGTAGTGATTTTATGGAAATCATACCTAAGCGTAAGCAACAAATCATAAATAAAAATAAAACAAAGTCCTAAATAAACAAGTAGGATGACATCAAGTTATAAAGCTTCTGCACAGCAAAGGAAACCATCAACAAAGTGAGAAGTCCACCAAAGAATGGGAGAATATATTTGCGAACCATATATCTGATAGGAGGTTGATACCCAAAATATATAAAGAACTCATACAAGCCAATAGCAAAAAACCAAATAATCCAATTTTTAAAAAGGACAAAGGACCTGAATAGTTTTTTTCCTAAAGAAAATGTAGGAATGGGGACATGCAATATAAAATTTGCTCAACATCATTAGTCTTCAGAGAAATTAAAATTAAAAGCAAAAAGAACTATCACTTCATGCCTACTAGAATGGCCCATATTAAAAAGCAAGAGATTACAAATGGTGACATGTATGTGGAGGGAAGGGAAGCCTGTGGACTGATGGTGAAGCTATCAATTGATGCAGCCACTATGGAAAACAGTATTGAAGTTTCTCAAAAAACTAAAAATAGAACTAGCATATAATCCAGAAATGGGGGAATATATACAAAGGAAATGAAAACACCTCAAAAGATACTACATTTCCCACCATCTTCCATATTTTTATAGTAGCATCATTTACAATTCTGTGGAAACAAAGTGGAATTCACTGGCTAATGGATAAAGAAGTTGTAATATATGTGTGCATACACACACATATACACAATAAACTGTTATTCAGCCATAGAGGGAAGAAAAGGAAATGCTACCATTTTTTATAACACAGATGAAACTTGAAGGCATTATGCTGAGGGTAAAAGTCATACAGAGAAAGATAATAAGATCTGATATTATTTATATATGGAATCTCAGAAAAAAAAAATCCACTGACTTTATAGAAAATGATCAAATCTGTAGTTACCAGAGATAAAGGTGAGAGCAAGAAGAATAGGAGGAAGGTGGTCAAAATGTACAAACTTCTGGTTATAAGATAAATAAGTACTAGTCATATATGGCATGACATAAAGAGTATAGTTATCACTGCTATAGAATATGGAGAGAAGTTGTTAGAAGAATAGATCATGAGAGTTCTACTAGTTTTTTCTGTTTATTTTGTCTGTATGAGATGATGGATGTGAACTAAGCCTACTGTGGTAAACATTTCACAATATCTGTAAATCAAGCCATCATAGGTAAGTTATACAACTTAACCTTATAAAAGTGGGGTCTCAAATATTTCTTTAAGCTGGGGGAAACAAATACAGAGTTGTGCCCACTTGCTTCTAGTTCCTTTTCCCTGAGTTACCGAAAAATTTTGAAATATTTTCTATCTAAAACCATTTGTATACAAACTTTTATTTAACATATATACTAATCTACTCAAAATTCAAAATGTGAGTAGCTTGTACAACTCTTCTACAAAACATTTTTCAAGGCAGACTGTTTTTTCAATTAAATCAATGCCAGCCATTTTCTCATCTCTAAATCTCTGTTTCTATTTTTCTCTTTGCTTTTATGAAAGCAATTACAACTTAGCTTGAGTTTTTCCTTTTGGAAGGACTTCCATTTGTACTCTTTATATCCTTAAAACCCAACCCGTCATGAAATCTTATGTTGCATTTTGTAATATTACTAGTAGTTATGCTTTCTTATTCTTTTATGTATGCATCTTTTCTACCAAAGAGAAAAGTCTACTTTTCTATCACTGAGAGGCAGGACAGTTTTTCTTATCCCAACTTTATGTGTATGATGAGTAAATGATGAAAGAATATATTAATGATAAAATTGGCTATTTTCCAGCTATTTATTCTTAGGATTAGGTTGCTCATACCTCTATTCTCTGAATTTTTTCAGATTTTATCTACAGAATTTTATATAACCAACATCTCCCCCCTCCACTTTTCTTCCTTGCATCAGACAATAGAGAGGGTTCACTGATCCTACTATACAGTCTTTTTCCCAGAGTTAACACCCTGCTCTACAAATTGTGACAGCTTCCTAAGTGTGTGTGGTTGTTCCTGATGATGTGATTTTTTTTTTTTACTACTGCAGTTCATATTTAATGTTGTTTCCCTATTCAAATAGTTGAGTTTATTTTTAAATATATATATTCAAATACTATACAGTCATAATGATGCAGAAGCGTGGGAATGATAATAATATATAGTGCCAGAACATTATAGAAAGTAATACCTTGGAAGTAATTTTCTCATTAAAACACAAACCTTATAACTCTTGTGTATATGCTACAGAAATCCAGTTGACCATTCTAATTTATACACAGTGTCCAAAAGACAACCATATTCCTGAATTTCAAGTTAAGATTACACAATTAAGCTCTTTAATCAATTTAATTATCCTTTGTAAAAAATTTATTTAAATTTTTGTTAACTTACAGTGCAATATTGGTTTCAGGAGGAGAATTCAGTGATTCATCACTTACATACAACACCCACTTATCACAACAAGTACCCTCTTTAGCACCCACGCCCACTTAGCCAATTCCTTATCTAGCTGTGTTCAAGGAACTAGATAATCATAGGGGTCCCCCTACTCCTCCACCATCTTAACTCTTCCCTCTGAACTAATTGTCTTTCTTTAAAACTTAATTTAGGATTCAAAGACTCTCCCACAACCTTTTGCCCAACTTTTCCTCATAATATTTCATGATTTCACAAATTAGCCACAGGCCTAGTTAATAATTTAAAAGTCTGATAAGATTTTAATGTTCAGCTTATTGTAGCTCAAATATTTCAGTAATTGTAATGCAAAGTTGAAGTCAAACACATAAATCATTGAAGGATTTTGTTTGCAAGGTGATAGCCTATTTTCCTTGACTTCTCACAACTCCCATCAATTATAAATTTGCATTCACAAGGTAAATCCTAGAGAAAAAAAAAAAAAAAACACCTTGATGCTAATTTACAAAATCTTATATTTGGTAAGACACCAAAAGGGACTTATACATGAAGCATCAGCTATGGCATTAGAAAACTATCTCCTCACAAATTAAGCTTAATTTCATGATTAGGAGGCAAAATCTAGCATGGCCATCTCTGGACTGCGTCTTGATTCTTTTTTGAAAGATGCCTTCAATAATTGTTAAAAAAAAAAAATCAGTCAGAAAGAACTGGAGATTATGTCCTGATTTGTGGATTTGAGCATACCAAGGGATGACACAGACACCATAAAGCGAGTTCAGGTAAGAAATTTCTGCTCCGGTAACTAGCAAGCAATGAAACAAAGACCTTCCTAGGAAATATGAATAGAGGGAACTAGCACTGAACCATGCTGAGAAAAAACAATTAACTGAAGTTTATTCATTCATTCATTCATTCATTTTACCAGGACTTACAAAAGTATGTGTCAGAATACAAAAGTAAATAAGACAAAAATCCTTGCCTACATGTTGCATATGGTCATAGGCTGAACTAGAATTCCATTCTTTTCTAGGAGTAAAGGACATTAAAAATACATATGTAATTTTTATGAAGCTAGAGAATAACTCTTTGTTAAACATCTACCACTGAAACTAAGAATCCATTTTAGGAAAACAGAGGCAAATGTTGGGAAAATCATGACAAACTCTTTGTCCTCTCACTTGCTTAGTGACTTCTTGGTATCATTTTGGTGTTTTCTGCCCCTCTTTATCTTATACTACACTTCCTTCACTGCTAACTTCCAGATATATATAGGTCTGCCAATATCCTTTCTCTTCTCTCAAAAACCATCTTAAACCACACTTAATAATAAATGACCTAAATTCCTCAAACTATTATTTCCTTCCAAAGGTATCTGCATTTAAACCAGAAAAACAAACAAACAAACAAACAAACAAAGTGTCTGGGAGTTTGAGAAATACTAGGTAGCAGGCTATAGGCCAACCAGACTTTGAAGGTGATTGTGTACACCACTTACACCTAAAGCCTTTTGTTGGAAAGGAAAACAACACAGAAGAAGAGTGGTGAGATTGGATTGATAATTCAGGTCCAATGAAGGAAATAATGACTTCCACCAGCTCTCAGTAGACACAAATTCCTCCTATTCAACCAAGTGTGCGGTCATTAAGTTGATAAATTATGGTAAATAACTTCACCTGGTAGAGCTCTGCATTCTAGTGGAATGGAAATAACAGTTAAATATAGTGTTTTCTTTGGCAGTTCTGTTAAGGTCATCCTTGCCACTCTTATTCCCACATTGGCAACATGGGGTAAGTTGGTTTTTCATCATTGCTTTTAGGCTTTGTCCTGGTAAGAGCAGAAAAAAAAAGCCCTTAGTCATTGCAGCTTTTCCTATATTCTCAAATTTGAGAATTTGAGACAAGGTCTAAAGGTGCTCAGGAGTTCCTTCTCTGCTCAGAAAAATAAAGCCATGTTTGAATTTTGATGTGGTATTCTAATGTTTATTGCAGCTGTTTAGAGCCAATGTACACAAATTAGTTGCAGTGTAGTTATTAAAGTTGTATCTCCAATCTGATTTTATAATCACTTCTGAAAGTGGTACCACTGCTGAAAATTCAACTTTATTTTTTTAAAGAATTTATTTATTATTTGACAGACATAGATCACAAGTAGGCAGAAAGGCAGGCAGAGAGAGAAGGAAGCAGGCTCCCTGCCGAGCAGAGAGCCCGATGCAGGACTCGAACCCAGGACCCTGAGATCATGAGTCAACCCACTGAGCCACCCAGGCACCCTGAAAATTCAATTTAAAAAGAACTAAAGAGATGTTTAGATTTTATTTCTCTTCCATGTGATTTATGTTTCTGCTTAAATATAAACTTCTTAAACAACTTCAGCCTGAAGTTGGGGACTTCTCTTGTAGAGGGCTGTGGACTCTTCTTCTTACTCTGTAAAAACTAATAAAGAGATTAAGTATGCATTTTTATTTTTCCTTCTCTTTTTTTGCTTGACCTGGCAATGCACCAATGCTCCTTGGTGAAGTTTTTGTAGACAGAGTGCTAAGTTATAGGTGATAATTGTTTACTGTGGCAAGGTTTCAAAATAGGAGAAAAGTTCTCCAAAATAGATTAGAAGAGAATAAATGAAAGGTTGTATTTGAACATCCACAAGCATATTTTTCTTCATCAAAGAGAAAATGCTTTTAAAAAAAGAGGCTAAAAGTTAGCCCCAACAGAGATTAATTTTAATTAAAGCTCAGAAAAAGATGACAAGTATATTGATAAATGACTTTCTTTGCTTTGCTTTCCTTTTCATTTCCTTTCATGGTCTATGCTTCGGGTCAGAAGATTTTCCAGGCTTCAGTAGATGCTCATTATAGAATAAAAAGCCATGACACCTTCAGGTATTCCAAATAAAGATCTGCTAGTGATGGGAAGGGTAGAATGCTAAAATACTTTCTTAAATTTTATAATATTTTTAGTCTAAAATATTCATTGAGCTTTTGATAACTAAAAGAAAGTGATCTACACACCATAAGGACTACAAAGATGAATAAGCTTCAAAAAATTCTGATCTATTGTGCTATTGACTTAGATTTACATGAGCTATAAAAGTGACCAAGTCAAGGCAGGGAACTAGGTTAGAAGTTCATGTTAGGTAAAGGGGTAATTCAGGCTTCAAGGTAATCAATGAATACTGTAGTACCCAGAGTGGGTGCTATGCCCACATGAACCTAAACCTGGACCTAAAGGAGAGGGAAAGAAAACTACTATTAATAAAGCACCTACTATGTGTTGAGCACTTCATTAAATGACTTATATATAACTTCTCATTTAATTACCACAATAGACTTGTGAAGTAAACATTACCCACATGAGAAAATAGAGACATAAAATGTATATATAATGGCCTCTGATGGGTGTTACTAATTAAAATATGTAGATGCCAACATGGTTTCTGTGTGGTGAAACCTGAAGTGAAAAAATATGAAATCTCTGGATTTATGTATTTGTTACGCAGTATCACTTTATTACAATATAATACCCTTAAGCAAGCAATTTCAACCTTTTATCTATTATAAGATTCATTATAGCAAGTAATGTTCAGAGTCAAGAATATTAGTGCAGAGCTATAATCAGAACTACCACCTTTAAAAAAAAGGTCAGAAAAATTAACTGATAGAAATTGAAAGAATAATCGTACATTAACACTTGTATACCATTCATTTAGATTCAATGCTTGTCAAAATTTTGGCACACTTGATTTTTATCTCCACCTATACAATGTTGTTTTCCTCTCTCTCATCCCCCATCTCTGTTTTATATAAAATATCCCACAATCAGTATATGTATGATTATTTCCTTAAGATTAGATCTGGAAAAAATTTTATTTTTGGCAAGAACACTATATAAATGAGGTAATTTATTTTCCATTGCATTATACTAGAGGCACATGACTATTTGCTCCATAAAAAGAGATTCTAAGTTTTGTCTCTGAGTTTAAAACAGAGTCTACTGCATCTCTTACTTATGGAAGAACATTTTCCCCTCTTAGGAGCAATAAAGGGTCTATGGGGGTATGTGGTATGAAACAAAGGCAAAACAACATTCTGTTTCCCAATAACCCCTTTATCCAAATATTTCAGCAGTTATTGGATGTTCCTTGCTCAAATAAAACATTACAATTGTATGATGATGATTCTGAAATTCTAATGTTTCCATCATGTACTTTAATTGGTATGTAACAATGTGCTTTAGATTTTATAATACATGTGAAAACAAAGTTTATGATAATCATAGCATATAAATCAAGAAGAGAAAACTGAACTATAAAAAGTTTGCTATAGTATATGTGCAGTAATATATCATCACTTGAAAATAAACTATAATTAAAGATGTATACTATGGGAGCCCCTGGGGGCCTCAGTCAGTTAAGACTCCAAATCAGTTTAGTCTCAGGTCATGATCTCAAGGGTCATGGGATCTACACTCGTATCAGGTTCCACAGTCAATAGGGTTTCTATATGAAGATTCTCTCCCTCTGCCCCTCTGGCCCTTCTCTCTCTCTCTCTCTCTTTCTCACACACGCTCTCTCTCTCTTTCAAATAAATAAATATTAAAAAGATGTACACTATGAATTCTAAAGTGACCACTAAAACAATATAAAGAATTATAGTTAAAAGACCAAGAAAAGGATTAAATAGTTATTTTTTTATTCAGTTAATCCAAAAGAAGGGAGAAAAAGAAGGAAAAGCAAATGAAGTAGTGAAGGTGGTTTAAGACAGTGTTGATTTAGGAATATGCTAAACACCCCCTCTCATGGACACAATGAATCTACAGCTACATATGGAAAAGTTCCCTCTCAAGAGACCTGAAAAGTAGCTGACCAGATCCTCTACAACAGGAAAAGAGAAAAGGGTCTCCTGGAGTCCAGGAGAAGAGGCTGAGATGCAGTCTAACCATAACCTCCACCCCACACCCCAGTGTAGCAACCCACAATCAGGAAGGGATCTCACAAACCCAAAGCTTCTCTCTAAAAAGCATGTGGTTCATACCTCACATCAGGCACCCTATTAAAAAAAAGAAAAGATTTTATTATTTATGAGAGAGAGAGAGAGAGAGAGTGCACAAGCAGGCAGTGTCAGACAAAGGCAGAGAAAGCAGGCTCCCTGCTGAGCAAGAAACCCTTCCCCCTCATGCAGGACTTGATCCTAGGACCCTGGGATCATGACCTGAGCTGAATGCAGCCACTTAACTGAGCCACCCAGGTGTCCCAAGCACCCTGACTTTTAATACTTGCATTTGAGTGACAAGTCCCCAAAACATCTGGCCTTATAAACCAATGGGACTCACTCCCATAAGACCTAAAGAGCTCTAAAAAACTGAGAAACTGTATTTAGATATCATACACAGATGCACTGGCCACAGGACCCTGCACAGATAAAGCAGTTTGAAAAGCACCCAAACTATGGAAGAAGATTTAAAAGCGATCAAAGAAGATTTACTAATCTTTTTTTTTTCTTAAATTTTTTTTTAAGATTTTACTTATTTATTTGACAGACAGAGATCACAAGTAAGCAGAGAGGCAGGCAGAGAGAGGAAGGGAAGCAGGCTAGCAGAGAACCTGACACGGGGCTCAATCCCAGGACCCAGGGATCATGACCTGAGCCAAAGGCAGAGGCTTTAACCCACTGAGCCACCCAGGTGCCCCAAGATTTACTAATCTTAAAGTGTCTGTTGGAGGGGAAGGGACTTGTTGAGATATTCTCTGGGGACAGAAGCAGTGTTTCTGCACAGCAGTGCTTCTGTCCCCAGAGAAGCACTGCTGGGCACCTTTTTATACTCTTCTTCTACCTTGTTAAAGCCATTTCCCCCCCTTAGCTTGCATCATTACTTTCCAACCAGCAGGTACCATCTTTGAGCTCTCCTGCCTTGCTAAAGTTGGAAACTGCCATCTCTTAACTTTTTTTTCCCTTGGCCAATGCCATCTTCATGCTTTTCCTCTGCCATGTTCTCCCTCTGCCTCATTCCAGCTAACCAGTATCTGCTAGAAAGGAGCTTATACCCTTTTCTGGTTCCCTAATTTTTGCAGTGTTGCCAAGGGATACCTCTATCTCATTTTGCTCAGGTGGCTGGTACAGTTTACATTCACCAGTTCCACAGGACTATAACCAGTAGATTAAGAGTTCTTGACTAAATACCAACCGTAGGGTATAACAAGAGATGACAAAAAAAGAGCTCAGCCTTTCTGTGAAAGAAGCCTATAAGCTTATTTTCATAGCTGCAATCTAAGGGGCAGAATTCTAATTAAACACACATCTAAGAAGTGACTATAAGCATTCCCAGAGACCTCAGAAGAGGTTGCACTTTATACTCTCCTTCTGTTATATTCCAGAGCACTGGTATCTCCTGAACCCTTGATTGCCTAGTTCTGGTGGCCAGGGAGGCTTACATTCCTGAGTAGCATGAAACTATAATAGAGAAACAGTTTTTGGCAGACTACAACTTTCAGGGCACTGCATAGAGAGCAGGCTGAAATATACTCACAACCTATCTGTGAAAGAGGCCTATTTATTTGTCCTGGAGTTCTTGCCTAAGAGGTAGGCTTTAGATTTGCCACACACCTATTCCAAATGGAGATGTTTTAGAGAATGCAGTATGGGATATCATCTTTGCATTCTCCCTCTACCTTACTACAGCTCATTGGAACCCCCAGAAAGAAGCTTATATGCTCTTCAGAGCCCTAATTTTTGTGGCTGCCACTCAAGAGACACCTTTAGGCTATCTAGCATGGAGGCTAGATGGGTTTCTAATTGCAGTCCCACAGAATCAAATATATTTGCACACTTTAAAAGTTGCTATCTGGAGTACCTGCCTTGCTCAGTAGGAGGAGCATGTGACTCTTAATCTTGGTGTCATGAGTTCAAGCCCCATGTTGGGCATAGAGATTACATACATACATATATACATACATCCAAGCTGTTGCCTGAAGGTCTGGTTTCCAATCAGTGGAAACTAGATGCTGACTGAGATCCACCTCTTTGGGAAAATGATAGGTCTGGCAACCCTCAACAACTGGAAGCTGTTAAAAATAAAATAGGTTGTTTGGAGAATCACACAGGTTCAAGGGACCACCAAGAACTAGTGCAAGGTTGAACAATAAGTTTCATCTCCTACATGAAGCCACTCCTTCAAAACTGGAAGATGTAGTTATTTCATCTAATACATATAAACAAACAGAATAAAACAGCATGATGAACAGAAATATGTTCTAAATGAAAAAACAAGGTAAAACCTCAGGGTGGGATGAAACCTAATGAAATGGAGGTAAGTAATTCATCTGATAAGAAGTTCAAAGTAATGGTCATAAATATGCTCAAACTTGGGAGAAGAATGGATGAACACAGTAAGAACTTCAACAAACAGAAAATATAATACAGTACCAAACACAGTCACAGATCTGAAGAATCTAGTAATTGAACTGAAAAATAAACTATAGGGATTTAAACAGCAGACTAGATGAAGCACAAGAAAGTCTCAGTGATCTTGAAGACCAGACAATAAAACACATGCAATCAGAGTAGCAAATTTTTTTAAAAAAATGAAAATAGCTTAATATATGTATGGGGCAAGATTTATGTTGCAGAGTTCCCAGAAGGAGAAGAGAGAGAAAAGAGCAGAAAACTTATTTGAAGAAATAATGTCTAAAAAATTTCCTAACCTGGGAAAGAAAATAGACATCCAAATCCAGGAACCCCAGAGGTAAATTCAAAGATTCATACAAAAACACATTATAATTAAAATGTTAAAAGTTAAAAAAAAAAAAAAAAAAAAGAGAGAGTAAATCTTAAGTGCAGCCAGAGAAAAATATTTTCTTACATATAAAGGAAACTCAATAGGGCTACCAGCAGATTTTTCAGTAGAAACTATATAGGCCAGAAGAGAGGGACATGATATATTTGAAGTTCTGGAAGAAAAGAACTTCCAACAAAGAATGACTTACCCAGCAAAGTTATTATTCAAAATTGAAGAAGAGATAAAGAGTATCCAAGAAGCAAAAGCTAAAGGAAATAACTGCCACTACACCAGCCTTACAGGAAATGTTAAAGTGACTTACATAAGCTAAAAAGTAAAGATGCTAATTAGCAACAAGACAACAAGAAAGTATAAATCTCATTATAGAGGAAAGTATCTAGTAGAGGTAGTAGATTAATCAATTACAAAGCTAGTATGAATTTTAAAGAGAAAAATAGTAAAAATAACAATAATAGACAATAAACTGATAAGCGACACACAGGATAATGAGATGTAAAATGTAGCATCAAAAAGATGAAATGTCAAAGGGGAGGATAGTAAACATGCAGAGTTTCACAATACATTCAAACTTAAATTTTTATCAACTTAAAATAGACTTATAAAATTTTATATAAAAACATTAAGGTAACTAGAAAGTAAAAACCTACAGGAGATACACAAAAGATAATGGAAAAGAATCTAAGCCTATCACTAAGAAAAGTCATCAAACCATTAAGGAAGAGGGCAAGAGAAAAAGGGAATAGAGAGGAACTACAAATCGATCAAAAAACTATAAAATGGTAATAAGTACATACTTATTAATAATTACTTCAAATATAAATGGACTAAATTCCTCAATCAAAAGACCTACAGTAGCTGAATGGATCAAAAACAAGGTCCATCTATATGCTGCCAACCAGAGACCCACTGCAGATGTAAGGACACATACGAATAAAAGTGAAGAGAAAGAAAAAGACTGTCCATGAAAATAGAAACCAAAAGCAAAACAAAACAAACAACAACAACAAAAAAAAACTGGGGTAGCTATACTTTTATCAAACAAAATAAAATTTAAAACAAAGGTACTGTGGTAAGAGATAAAGAAGAACTTTACATAATATTAAACAATCAGTCCAAACAATCCAAAAAAAGGATATAACAGTTATACATATTTATGTTCCCAATATAGAAGTACCTCATATATGAGGCAAATATTAACAAACCTTCAGGGAGAAATAGTCAGCATTACAGTAATAGTAGGGGACTTTAACACCTCACTTACATCAAAAGATAGATTATCCAGAAAGAAGATTAATGAGGAAACATTGGCTTTAAAAGACAATTATACTTGATGAACTTAATAGATAAATACAGAACATTTCATTTAAAAGGAGAATACACACTCTTCTCATGTGCACATGGAAATTTCTGCAGGATACACCATATGTTAGAACACAAAACAAGTCTCAATAAATTAAGAAGATTGAAGTCATATCAGTATAAAGTAAGAAACACAGGAAGAAAACTAGAAAATTCACAAATATGGGAGGTTAAACAAAATGCTGTTGAACACCCAATAAGTCAATTAAGAAATCAAAGAAGACATTTAAAAAATAACTTAAGACAAATGCAAATACAAGATACCAAAATTTGTATAACGCAACAAAAACAGTTCTAACAGGGAGGTTCATAAAGGCTTACCTTGAGAAACAACAACAACAAATCATGAAATAAACAACCTAAATTTAAACTTCAAAGAAGTAGAAGAGAAAAAAAATAGGTCAAAATTAATAGAAGGAAAGTAAACAAAGATCGGAGAGGAAATAAATGAAATAAAGGTTAAAAAGGAAATAGAAAACATTAATGAAATTAAAAGCTGGTTCTAATAAAGACAAGTAAGATTGACAAACCATTAGTTAGACTCACCAAGAAAAAAAGACAGAAATCAAGTAAAATCAGAAATGAAAGATGTTCCAACTGATACCACAGAAATACAAAGGATCATAATCAGCATATATGAATTATATGCCAACAAATTAGACAACCTATAAGAAATGGATAGATTCCTAGAAACATGCAATCTCCTAAGACAGAATCAAAAGAAATGGAAAAATATGAACAGAGCAGATAGTAGTAAAGTGATGGAAGATTTTTGATTACTAACTCAGACAAACAAAGGTCTAGGACCAGACAGTATCACTGGTAAATTCTACCAGACATTCAAAAGAGAATTAATGTCAACCCATCTCAAAATCTCCTTTCAAAAAAAAAAAAAAAAATCGATGAGGAGGGAATGCTTTCAAACTCCTTTTTATGAGGCAGCCAGCTGTACCTTGACCAAACCAGACAAGGATGTCACAAGAAAATTATGGGCCAATATTCCTGATAAACATAGTTGCCAAATTCTTCAACAAAACATTAGCAAACTGAATTCAACAATACATTAAAAGGATCATACACGATGATTAAGTGGTATTTATTCCAGGGATGCAAGTGTGGTTCAACATCTGCAAATCAATCACTTGATATATTAACAAAATGAAGGATAAAAAAAAAATCAGATGATCATCTTAATAGAGGCAGAAAAAGCATTTGACAAAATTTAATACCTGCTTATGATAAAAACTCTCAGCAGAGTGGGTATACAGGGAAATGCTTGAACATAATAAAAGACTATATATGATGAGCACATAGCGGACATCATTCTCAATAGTGAAAAGCTGAAATCTTTACCTTTAAGATCAAGAACAAAACAAGGATGCCTACTCTCACCACATTTATCCAATATAATATTAGAAGTTCTAACAAGAGGGATGCCTGGGTGGCTCAGTTTGTTAAGCCGCTGCCTTCGGGTCAGGTCATGATCCCAGCATCCTGGGATCGAGACCCATATTGGGCTCCTTGCTCCGCAGGGAGCCTGCTTCTCCCTCTGCCTCTGCTGCCACTCTGCCTGCCTGTGCTCACGTTCTCTCTCTCTCTGACAAATAAATAAAATCTTAAAAAAAAAAGTTCTAACAAGAGCAATCAAGAAAGAAAAGGAAATAAAAGAAACATAAATTGGAAAGGAATAAGTCAAACTGTCACTGTCTGTGGATGACATGATTTTATATACAGGAAACCCTAAGGACCACTAGAAAACCCATTAGAAGTAATAAATAAGTTCAATAAAGTTGCAGGATACAAAATCAACATACAAAAGTCTGTTGTTTTCATATACTAATAACAAAGTAGTGGAAAGAATACAATTCCATTTATAGTTTCATCAAAAAGAATAAAATATCTAGAAATAAATATAATTAACGAGGTGGAAGACTTCCAGAACTAAAAACAACAAGACAAATAAAAAAGTGTTACATGCTCATGGATAGAAAGAATTAATATTGTTAAAACATCCATACCATTCAAAGTAATCTACAGATTCAATGCAATCCTTATCAAAATTTCAATGACATTTTTCTAGAAAAATAGGATACACAATTAGAAAAGAATAAATAGCCCATAAATGAACCCACACATATATGATCAATTTATGACCAGGAGTCAAGAATATACAATGCAGAAAGGACAGGCTCTTTAATAAATTGTGTTGGGAAAACTAGACAGCCACACGCAAATAAGGAACCTAGACAATTATCTCAGACCATGGACAAAAACTTACCACAAAATATACTAAAGACTTGAATGTAGGAGTTGAAACCATAAAACAGTTAGTTAGATACTTAGAAGAAAACACAGACAGTAAGTTCCTTTATGTTGGTGTTGGTGATGGTTTTTTGTATTTGATGGCAAAAAACAAATTCAACAAAAACAAAAATAAACTAGTGAGACTACATCAAATTAAAAAGTTTCAGCATGGAAAAGGAAATCATCAACAAAATGAAAAGGCAATCTATTAAATATAAGAACACTCCATCTACTTGTGATTTCTCTCTGTCAAATAAATACATAAAATCTTAAAAAAAAACACATTTGTAAATCACATCTCTGAAAAGGAGTTAATATCCAAATATAGTGAGAATTACAATTCAATAGCAAAAACCAAACCACCTTTAAAAATGGGCAGAATAACTGAATACACATTTTCCCAAAGAAGACATCCATATAGCTAACAGGCACATGGAAAGATGCTCAATATCACTAATCATCAGGAAAATGCATGTCAATACTAAAATGAGATCACCTCATCATTGTTAGAATGACTATTATGAAAAAAGACAAGAAATAACAAGTATTGGAAAAGATATAGAGAAAAGGGAACACTGACTTACTGTTGATTGGAATGTAAATTGGTGTAGCCACTATGGAAAATAGTCTAAAGATTCCTAAATAAATTAAAAATAGAACTACCATATAACCCAGTAATTCTACTTCTGGGTTTTACCTGCAGAAAGTGAAAACACGGATTCAAAAAGATAAATGCATCACCGTACATTCTTTGCAGCATTATTTATAATAGCCAAGACATGAGAACAACCTTGGTGTCCAAGCATTGATGAATGGATAAAGTAGTAGTATACATACACACAATACTATTCAGCCATAAAAAAGGATGAAACTTGTCATTTGCAACAACATGGATGGAACTTGAGGGCATTATGCCAAGTGAAATAAGTCAAGCAGAAAAAGACAACTGTGTGATCTCACTTATATACAGAACAACAACATAAAATAAGCTCATAGATACAGAGAACAGATCAGTGTTGCCTGAGTTATGGTGTTGGGGAGGGGTGAAATTCGTAAAGAGGGTTAAAATGTATGAAGTTCCAGCTATAAAATAAATAAGACATGGGGATATAATTTACACCATGGTGAATATAGTTAATACTGTATTTAAAAAATTTAAAAAAAAGATGAAGGAAATACAAAGTACTTCTATGATCAAAATGAGATTAAATAATAAATAAATAACAGGACAATATTTGGGAAATTTGAAAGACTGACCAGACATTGGTGACAAAGTGGAGTAATTGATACTCTTATAACTACTGGTGAAACATCCCTTTTATTAAATAGTTCGGCTATTTCTTAAAAACTTAAACATACAGCCTCCATGTAATCTCTCAATTCTACTCCTAGAGAAATGAATACACATACCAAAGCCCCATAATGAATTTTCACAGCAACATTATTTGTTATAGCCAAAACTAGAAGCAGATGTAACTAACAATTAATCAATGTCCATTAATAGCTGAATGGATTAAAAAACTAGTGTACATTCATACAGTGGAATACTACTCAGTGATAAAAAGGAATAACTACTGACACAAGCAACATGGATAAATCTTTACATAATCATACTGAGTGACATAAGCCACCAAAATAATGTACTTTGTATTATTTTATTTATGTATAATTCTAGAAATTACAAACCAACCTGGAGAAGCATTCAAAATGTATTGGATTATATATTATAAATATGGGCAATTCATTTAATATCAATTGTGCTTTAATAAAGCAGTCAAAAAACTCTGTAAAATTAAATTTTTGGCTCAAAACTAAAAAAAAAATACATACAAATGTATATGTACTTCAGAGTAGTTTCACTTCCTTCTGTGTATCTTTCACCATATATGAAGACCAGAAAAAATTCTAAATGTGTAAGATAGGGAAAGGGGTTCAAGTCCTAGAAAAATTACATAAATACATTTTACCTGGTTATTGTTTAAATATAAGGACTTGGATTTGATTCTTTTAATTTTATATTTTCACTCTTCCTAAATTCTGTTATCATTTGTATTAACTCTATCATATATTGTCTTGGGTACATCATATCATATCATCAGCAAATAGATATTTACTACTTTTCTGATTTGGTATGCCTATACTAGATTTGGTAACCACAAATCATTATATTTAAAAAATGTGCTGAATGCCAAAAGATTCAAAAAGTCTTTCCATAAGCAAAATTTAATTCTCTTTCTTATGAGATATCAAGAAATAAAATCTCTGAAGGGGGACAATGTTTAAGAATATTTAAAAATTCATTTACCTAGTATTTAAAGGAGGAAGAGTCTCAAAAATAAGTCATATATCAGAAAATGCAAGTCGTATATATGCTGCTTATATGCATCAACAAAATTCTAAAGATTAAAAAAGATAAAGCAGAAAAATATTTTTTTATTCCTCCCCTCTGTAATTCTCAGAACAGCTATAAGTAATGTGGTATTATTTACTGTCATTTTGTAAATACAGTCTCTGAAATTTAGTGTTTAAGAACTTGCCCACAGTAGCCCAGGAACTAATTTTGGAGATCCTCTGTAAACCTAGGTTCCTCTGATTTCAAATTCCATTGGCTAACATTTCACTTGGTTAAGCCAGACTATTAATTTTTGCAATTGTTTGAATTATTTGTCACTGTGTAACAAGCCACCCCAAAATTTAGTGACCTAAAATAACAATTAACTCACAAGTCTGCAGTTTGGGCAGGGTTCAGCAAGGAAGACTCCCCGGCTCTGTGTAGTGTCAGACAGGATGGTCTGGCTGGGACTTAAGCTTCGCTACTTAAGAGAGCTCCTTCACGTGGCTGGCAAATTGGTTCTAGCTGTCAGCTGAGAGTTTAGCGGGGCTTGTTAGCTGAAATACCTACACGTGGCCTCTGCAAGTGGCCTTTCTGCATAGGCTAGTTGTGGTTTCCTCAAACGTGTTGCAGCTGGGTTCCAATGGCAAGCCTCCAGAAAGTACCAGGTAAAAGTTATATCAACTTTTATTGTTCAACTCCAGGAGTTACATAACATAGTGACAGCTCACCCGGATTCAAAGGGAAGTTACATAAACCCTGCCTGTCAATGGAAGTACATTAATACCACATTATGAAAAGAGCAGGTGACTAATCTATAAGCAAACTGTTTTGAAACTTTATCAGTGCAGTCTTTAGAATACTCCTGCATTGCATTTGTTTTACAGTATTTTAATATTTTTAAATACCTTTGAAAAAAATGAAACTTTGTTTCTTGCTCCTTTAAAACTGAATGTAAGTGATTGTTTTATATGTCTTTTTCTACATTCCCTTCGCCTGCACTCTCATGAGTTCATTTTGCTCCATATTCATTTGGCCATTAAACAGCTTTGCAAATATAAGAAAGGAAGGAAGGGAGAGAAAGAGAGGCAGGCAGTCAGGAAGGAAGAGGGAGGGAAAGAAAGAGAAAGAAGAAAAAAAAGAGAGAGAGAAGGAGGAAGGAAGTAAGGAAGGAAAATATATGCACTATAATGTGGAAGGCTTCTTTAAAAAATAATATTTACCATATAAGTAATCAAGAATAGTATCTCTCAAGGTACAGTACATATACCATCTTAACAAAAATTACCTGACATACATGTTCAAATGATAATTCTTAGGTACTTGTTGAGAAATATATCATTTAAAACTGAGATCAAGGCCTAGGAATGCACATTTGTAACAAATTATCTAAGTGGATTCTATGCATCCTAAAATCCGAGGCCCACTTACCCAGTCCAACTCTCTTGCTTTAGAGGGGGCAGGGAAACAGCCTAGAGAAGTTAATGTCTTTCCCAAGAACAGAGTCAAATATGCTATTTTCAGTCTCTCTTTGGGAGTGTGTTACTGTTGAGTTATTAGGAACAAGTTTCTTAATGATTTCTATCATTTAGATAATAAAGAGTAAGTCCAAGAAAGAACATTTCAAATTCAAGTGACTACAGGGGCAAGGAGATAGTATAAATGAGTGTGGCAATGCTGCTGTAAGATATGCTAAAATAGGAAACCAGGGAAAGGTCATGAACTGCCAACAGTTTGAGTGATCAAAGAACCCAGAGGAAGATAAAGTTTCATTCATGACCCAGATCACTTGGCCTTGGAAATAAGGTAAATGCCATGACGGCTACAGTACAAAGGTTACACAATGACAAATGAGTAGAAAATCCCACAGAGATCATAAATTGCCTTTGGCCCAAAGATGGCTCCAGAACCTCACATTCTACTTACATAAGAGGACTTCAGCTCCCTTCATTTGTCACCAAACTTTTTATTTAAGTTCTTTCTAGCCCATCACTTAACTAAGGCAAAAGACCTTGAGAGCAAAGCTTCCCCTCATGGGAAAGGAAACCACTCCTCAAGCAGAAAGGTCTGCCCTGAGCCAGTCATTATGCCCCGCCTACGACTGACTCCAAAACAACATTAAACTTGAACAACATTAAACTTCATGGCCCAGCTGCAGAGACCCACCTCTGTCCCACATTTTCCTTACAACAAGCCTAGAACTATTTCCAGCACTTTGGAGATGCTGGTCCTTTGTCTTCCTAGTGTTGTCCTCACTGAAAAAAGTTCTTTCTTGTTTCACCCCTGCTCATCTCTGGCTGAAGCTGGTTTGCGTGGACCCCTGGAGTGAGGTGCTCTTGAATCCTCACACCCTCACTACTCTTGTGGGGCAAAAGAGTTTGCTGAGTATTTATTCTACAAAAGGCAGGATTGAGAGAAGTTAGATCTCAGGATCTCTAGGAAGTCCCTGAAACTGAGTCGATGACACACAATGAATTGTTTGCCCTAAATTTTAAGGTTGATGAACAATAATTTTTTTTACCTATCTTTTTGAGAACACATACCGAGAAATAATTCCTTTAGAATTTATATGCAGAAACCAATTCCTTGAGAATGGGGAATTCTATGAACATTCTCCTGCTTTGGTATTTAATGGAGTCAATCAAGAGTTTAAGGTTCTTCCCAATAAGTTCTCCTTTTAAAAAGGTCAACGTTAGTGGTCCCCAAGGGACAGGACCCCTGATGACTCTTGTTCATGACTCCTCCAATAAACAGCATGCTTTCTCAAGAAAATTTCAATTTTCATTTTTCAATGGCCCTTTTTGTAGGGATAAGTAGCTTGTCCTCTCAAGTCCTGCTGGATCAAAAGCTAATTCTTAGGTACTATTATTTCTATGCAAGAGGAGAAGAAAAAATATTTTTGAATTCTGATGTAAAACCTAATTTTGGCTCATCAGAGTTCTTCTCAATGCAGCAAAAACAACTTCTCCCTTAAACAAAAACAAAAAGCTAAAACAAAATGAAACAAAACAACAACAAAACAAAACTTCCCAGGTAGATAGCCAGAGGCACAGTGGCAAAAATAAGGCCTGCTTTTACTCTTCGGGGACACTGAATAGAGTACATTTAAAGGAATCATAACAAGCTGAAAAGAGGGTTCTGTGGCTATTGGAATCTGCTGTTGTGAGCCCCTGGCTGGCCTTTGCCTTTCAGGGGCGTTGAGATCTGTCCACTTACCCGTTTTTGATCTCTGCCATTGCTGCTTGCTAATTTCCTGAGTATTAATTACAAAGTTCAGTCCTTCCCCCATGGAGTCTGAAATAGAGAATGAGGGCTAACTTTAGAACAAAAGCTGTCAAATTCCCCCATCTATTCAGTACATTTAAGGCCAAGGACATGCAAAGCAAAGAGACACATTCCTCCCCTTTCAGGAAAATTTCTGTGAAATTAGGATGACTCAAACATTCCTCTCGGTCCTTAAAATAAAGGGTGAGTGTTAAAGGCATTCCATTTTTGAATGGCCCTAAAAAAATCTTTTTCTGGGAGATCTAGAAAGAGGGGTGAAATTATCTCAGCTCACTGAACACAAATAAATGTTCTGGCCATCCTTCCTTGCATGATTAAACCATTGTCTTAATCACAGACTGGCCTCTAATTCCCAAATGAGTGTACTGCCTTTGTGCTGTTTTCAAGAGAAAAGAAGAAAAAGAATTTTGGGATGATTAACTTTTTTACTTTTGCATAACTGTGGGGCTACCAGCTTATTGTTTTATCCACAATGTTCAATTTATAGCATATCCTCATACTTCCTCACCAAGATTTTGTTTTATGGTTAGCAATTTCAATGTGGAAAAGAAAGGAGAGTCCGAGAAAGATTGGGCCAATGTACCATATTAGCTGATGTGACAGGTGACAGGCATGTATGTGTCTCCAGTAGCCGCAAACATAATTTGACTCATGTACTGTCAGGAGGCTTATTTTAAAGAAAAACACATCTTCCATTTTTAAAATGTCCCAAGAAATTATGATAAAGTGAATGGGGAAAGCTGAGAACAAGTCATATGTGAAACTTATGTACCTGCATCCACTTAGGAATGAAGACTTCTCTTAGGAGGAATGTTAAAACTCTACAGATTTAAAAAAACAAAACAAAACAAAAAAAAAACTAGGGGTGCCTGGTTGGCTCAGTCTTTTGAATGTCTGATTCTTGGTTATGACTCGGGTCACAATCTCAGGGTTCTGGGATCGAGCCCCAAGTCTGGCTGCATACTCAGCAGGGAATGTTTGAGGATTCTCTCTCTCCCTCTGCCCCTCCCCCTCACTCCTACACTCTCTCTTTTGCTCTCTCTCTCTCTCAAATCAATAAATTTCCAAAAAATCTAATACCTGAAAACACAGACTAAAACCAGAAAATCAATGTCAGTGTTGTTTAGTGACCCTATGACTTAGTCCAGTCAAAGACATCAACCACTTCCTAGTCTATATGATGAGAGATTATGGACTGGACAAATGTTCCTAGTTTACTCTGAATATCTAGGGATATGCCATGATTCAAAAGCCTAATAGAATTGTCCTCATATCAGAAAAAAGGATGCTCATCTCGCTAATCATCCTTTCTTAGTATTAGCTGGACTTAAATCTATTCTAAACAGTATGGGTAATAATTATGGTCAGAAGGCAACAGTCAGCTTGAGGCCCTCTGACTTATTAAGAAACACTGAAATTATTCCTGTCTCCCCCATGCCTTTGCACACCCAGAACAATCCCACATCTCGGTTACCTCCCCATCATGTTGAACACGATTTGATGCTGGGTCCATTAATTCCTCCTATACCAAACAGTTGATAAATGATGATAGCATGCTGGTTAACGTTCTACCATCTCTTGGGCAGCTCTCTCCCCGCTCCCTCTTCTTCCTTTGTTCCTCTCCGTTTTGTTCTCCCCTCTGTGGAACAAAACAAGTGTCATGCAGGGCCAAGACCATTTAGCTGTTACTTTTTGAATTTTTATTATGTCCTCAAGTTTTCATTTTGCACCCTATCTTGTCAAACTAATGTAGGAGTTGTTGAAGATGCATTCTCTCTACCTCCTAACACAGTATTTTGATGAAAAATAATTCATTGTCATTTGATGAACAAAATAATAAAATGAAGATATTAGACAGGGTCTTCCAGACTAGTAGTTGAGCAAATATCTGGTTACTATGGTGTAGCCAAGTTGGCACATGGAATGAACCATCACAATGTATTACTTACCATTGAATGTAACTTGATAAATCAATTCTTTCATAAATGTGAATTCCAGCTGTTGAAAAGTTTGAAGACTACTGATGAAGAAGTTTTGTAAGGTCTTTCACAAAATCAAGGAAGGAGAAAAATGCTGACTTTGTAGATTATCTTGTTGAATGACTGGGTAGTGTTTAGGGTTCCTCTTGATCTCTTAAGTCTCTTCTGAAAAGACAATATTTGAGGTCCTCTACCTCTTTCTCTTGGACTTACAGTGATAATGGTTTGTTTTTATCTGATGTGTTCTAAGGGCCACTTTTCCCTTGCCTCTCTTACCTGTTTATTGTTTTGTTGTTTAGTTTTGCTAAGATAGTCTTTGAACTGGAAGAAAGGGGAGAGAAATGTGGATTGACCCAGAGCTTATCTTTTAAGAATGTGTGAATGTGTGAATATAGCATGTGTGGATATAGCAAAACTTTGAAGCATTGAGAAATTATAAATTAGTTAAAACTGATATATAATACAGTAATTACCTTTGGATTTTCATTGAATGGACCTAAATAGTTTTGAAGTCACTTAGGAATAAGCTCTGGAGCAACCTATATTTTCTCCTCTTTCTCCTGCCAAATTTTGTTTTCCAGATCTGGCCAATCAGAAATAACTTAACTCCTTCCCATTTCTTTCCTGGACCAGGAATCGTTGCCACTTCTTATAATGTCTACCTCTCTATAAAGTTTGCCACACAAAAGAATTTTTCTCTTAATAGATAAATGGTTGCAAGCATTTTATTTTGTTACATTACATATATATGTATATATACATATGTGTATATATGTGTGTATATATATATACATATAGATATATATAGATATATATTTTTACGATTTCATTTATATATTTGACAGAGAGCACAAGCTCTCTTGGGGGGTGACAGACAGAGGGAAAGGGAGAAGCAGGTTCCACACTGAACAGAGAGCCCACCATAGAGCTTCATCCCAGGATGCTAGAATTAAGACCTGAGCTGAGGGTAGATGCTTAACACACTGAGCTACTCAGGTGCCCCTATATTTGGTTTTTAAATATAGAAAAAGTTAGACATAGATATACATTTCAGTTACATAAAAGCAGGAACACCTGTCTCCCCACAGTTCAAAGTCTGATGCAAATAAGTTCCTGAGTAAAGGAAACATACATGCATATCTCAAGTCCCAACTGGAAAATCAATGTTCATCTTTTAAAATACATTTCAGAATTAATGTTCTTTGATGGAGATAAAAATGGAAAAATAATTAAACACTTTCCTCTTATTTGCATTCTTCCGACTCATTTCTGATTAAATCAAACTAGTAGGGTGTTCTGCTTTGTTTTGTTTTGTTTTCCCCCACTGATGGCATTTTTTGTGGAGTGGTAATTAAATCTCAGCCATGATGAGTGACCCACCAGCACCATAGGAGAAGATTTTCTGAGACACAACTCTCAATCTAAGAAACAATTGTGAAATGAGAATTTTTGTGCAAAGGCACAAAATCTATATAATAGTAGAACGAAAACTCTTAAGCTTCAAAAGGTAAAGTGGGGCCTGAATTTCCCTCTGGAAACTACTGAAATCCAGCTGACCTTATTTTCCAGGTGTGTGTGTGTGTGTGTGTGTAATTACTGAAAGGAGAAGAATCCAAAACTCTGTAAACTTGCAAATACAGAATGTGCAAATCACTGAACTCAGTTACAATATCTGTTGGATGGAATTGGCAAGAAGCCGAAGCTGAAAGTAATGGTGTGGACAGCCTCACCCCATTACTTTCAAAGCAATTGATTCTGTTGTAGCCATTATATCACTCTCGATTTAAAAAGAAAAAAAAAATGGTGGTGGTTTATCATCTCTCCCTTCTAATGGATAGGGACATAAATTTGCTCTCAATGTGGAATAAGTGAACTAAATATAAGGTGTTCAGCTTGTGAGTCTCTGTGTCTGACCCAATGATGAAATGGCATATGCTTAGCTCCGTTGCCAACATTCATATTTGCTTCCTGTGTGAGGGAGTTCCTGGGTTGCATGCTTGTCTGAAATGGCTTCTGAGAGCCAGACCAGCTTGAAGGAAAGAGAGATACTTATAACCATCAGTCATTCCTCAATGTCTGAATATTATGTATCATGTGATGGTAAGATGGAGGATTTTTTAGGGTCTGATAGTACTACTATTGTAGTTTTTGTTGTTTAGTAGACTATTTGCTAGAAAGAGATATTATTGTTTAAAACTACTTATACCATCTTATACATCGGACTCTTCTTTGTCAAAGCTAAAGAAAGAGAAAATTCTGTACTCAATACCAAATACATTGTCATTCACACATACATGATGGGCTTTTTGTTCAAAAGTTGTTCTGGCAGTTTTAAAATAAACAAATCCACCTTACAAAAAATATATCAGAAGTTAAAGTCCAAGCTTAAATTAAGAATAAGGAAAGTCAAATATATTTTGTCAAGTTTATAGTTCCTTGGTTAATTGTTTAAAAGTGAATTGTTTTAAGGAGTTGGTTTGGTTGCTGGGTATGAAAGGAGAAATCTACAAATGGTTAGAAAGGACTTTGCAGCATTGTTTCCAGTTTTTAGGGGATGATCCATTCATGTCTCTAGCTTTAATACACACACTGGTTCTTAAAATTTGCTGCACATTGGAATCACCTTGGATTCACCTTTACAACATACTGATGCCTACATTCTACTCCCAGAGATGTAAATTTAAATTTTCTCAGTTTTGTCCTGATAATCAGGACTTTTAAAAGCTCCCTAGACTTCACTGGGCATCCAGAATTCAGAACCCTAATTCTCAGAAATTAGTCTCATAAATGCAGATGTTTGAGCCCATGTTGGTCTGAGTTTTGGGAAACCCCTATTACTATTCAAGTATGAACAAAACCCATAGCTTGTCTTTCTATGTCAAGGTGTTAATTTCTCCAAATACCATTAAAATTCCATTTTCAATTTTAGAAAACAAAAGCTCAACTGGGAATTACTGGAAATGTTCAATGACTCATTCCATTGTTAAAATTAAGTAAATTTCAAATATTGATAACAAGTTGTCCTTTAACTTTCAACTCACCTCTCCAAAAAATTTGATTTAGGTAAGAAAATTCAAACCATGTAAGTTAAAGGGTACAAACCTCCAGATATAAGAAGAAAAATTTCTAGGAATCTAATGTATAGCACGGCAACTATAGCTAACAATACTGTATTGCATATTTTATTTATTTATTTTTATTTTTTTTAAAGATTTTATTTATTTATTTGACAGAGAGAAATCACAAGTAGATGGAGAGGCAGGCAGAGAGAGAGAGAGGGAAGCGGGCTCCCCGCTGAGCAGAGAGCCCGATGCGGTACTCGATCCCAAGACCCTGAGATCATGACCTGAGCTGAAGGCAGCGGCTTAACCCACTGAGCCGCCCAGGTGCCCCTGTATTGCATATTTTAAAGTTGCTAAGAGAGTAAATCTTAAATGTTCTTACCATAACAACAATAAAAAAATGGTAATTATGTGAGGAGAAAAATGTGTTGACAAACATTATTGTGGTAAACATTTCACAATATATACATGAATCAAATCACCACATTGAGTACATTAAGCTAAAACAATGTTATGTCAATTATATCTCAATAAAGCCAGGGAAAAACATGAAGGACTTTTGATAAGGCTTTAGTTTTGAGCTTTATGGTTTCTTTTCTAAAAACATTTATTTATGTAAGCAGTTTATCTAAGTCAATAAAGTGAGATTATTGAAATTACTCTAGTACTTTTTCATCTAGAACACACACACCCACACACACATATATATATGCATATATATATATATTATATATATATAACCTGAGTTACAATGTAATATATTCCACCTACAATAAAGTATACCTGTGCTTTTGTTTTATTCACAACTAAACAAAAGGGAATGGAAAACCACGCATGTTTTAGAAATGAAGAAAGTAAGTTTTTCTGATGTGAAATGACTTGTCTAATGCTACCCATCTACAAAGTAATAGAAAGAAAATCAGGGCATTTGTTTCCTCATTATAAATTAATATAACTTTTTTTGTAGATCAGCATATTGCAAACACTCTCTGAACCTTAGTTTTCCTAGAGAATGTTTATTATATTATTTTATAATATAACATATATTATATTATTATATAAAAATTTTCCTTTACTTTGAAATCAGAGCGAGTAACAAAGTGGCAGGAAGAAACACATCTAAATTCAAACTAAGTTGAAGAAATATCCCTGTATAATGAGAACACCTATTGCTAAATACCATTGTTAGGTAAAGAATTTTGAAATATGGTATTTGCTAACTGCCTTATGCAAGAATTAATTGTTAATGAATTAGAGATATTATATCAAAAGAAACAGAAATAGAAAAGAAAAGTTATTTCTCTTTTGTTGGTAGACATGTTCCACTGCAAAAATATCTTTGTAGGTAATAATTCAAAGAATGTTAGGATCCTAATAGATATATTTTGTCACTAATGTTATTTGTAATGGAATTCAGAAACTAGGATCACATAGTTAAGTACTTACTTTGTGTCATATTCTTAAATACTTTTACCTTATAGACCTCCTTTAGAAACTAATTAAAGCCATAGAAGCTCTCTCTGGAAAATTATTCATCATTGCATTTCTTTCTTTTTATTTAAGATTTTTATTTTTTAAGTAATCTCTATACCCAATATGGGGCTTCAACTTACAGCCCTGATATTAAGAGTTGCATACTCTACCAACTGAGCCAGGCAGGAAGCCCATCATCATTATGTTTCTAATATAATTTTGAGAAATTCAGAGACTCTTAGACCCAGATTGAGAGTTGTGCTCAATTAAATCGTATAAAATTTCAACTAAAGCAAAGTAATCCATTTAAATATAGAACTATTCCAGGCAAGGAGACTTCAAGTAAAATATTTTCTATGAAGAATTTTCTTGTTTAAAGAGTGACAGCGCCTGCCATGTGTTTACCACTCTGTATATTTAGAATTATTATAACTTAAGATTTAAGAGACTGCCTATTTTCCTTTTAGGCATTTTGCCTATATTTTGTAACACAGAACTATTACCAACTGACCTCTGATATCTGGTTATAGGGTAAACTAACAGCTAGGTTTGGTAGAGTTACTAACAAAGGGAATGAATATATATGTATAGATACAGATATATATAATATCTCAGTCATCCTAAAAATAAGCAAATGAAGGACTCTTCTCATAAGAGCTATAGCTAAATGAGTTGTTAAGAGAGTTCTGTAAATCAGTTTAAATAGACATTTTAGTTTAACTGAATTTCTGTCTCATTATTCCTTAGCTAAAATCACTTACTGAATTTAATTTAACAGGGTTATTTTGATCATTTTAAGATATACTCTCAAATCACTGTAAATTGTCACAAATCTTAGTGTTTGACCTTTCCCAGAATTCATTGGGAAGGTTTAAATTTCCAGAACTCAGTATCAAAAACCAGCACGTAGGTGACTTTTGGTGTCAGTTCTAACCTGTAAAGAACTCAGAGATTTGTCACTTCAATCCTTAAAGCAAGAAAAAGTTTGACAAGCTGAAAAACATAGACTATTCTTGGACCCATCAGAGAACAAAGGTTTTGCAGGGCAAACCATCATTCCAAAATCAGGAGAGACAGGAACATTAGTGAGATACAGCAACTGACATCTGCTTATCTGAAACTACCATTATTGGAAACATAAACTTACTGGTAAGAATGCTTAGAAGATAATTTTGATAAATTCCTGGAGATGGAGTACAGAGTAGCATTGGTAAAGTGATAAATTCCTGGGAACTAGAGTCAGGGGAACTCCCATATTTTTATGGGTACTATCTATAGGAGCTTCACTAGATTTGCACAGGGCAGAGCTAAGAAAAATGCTCTTGTGGCTCTGCCAAGGTGAGGAGTAGAAAAATCATAGTAGAAATATGCCCAGAACCTTCTCTATAACAAAGGCCCAGTCTCCAAGGGTAAAGGGTTTGCCAGAACCTTATGCCAGCACGAGGAAGGAAATCCCTCTCATTATAGCCCTTCCAGTCTTTCTGTCTTACCAAAGGAGTAAAAAACATTAGTCAGCAAGAGTGAGGCTTCAAGGAAATAAATTAGGAATACTATAGCCAGAGAGGGGTGCAGGGGAATAGGGTGAGAAAGAACTCTACCAATGGAGAAATATTTGTGAAGTTTATAGTCCCATCACAGATTAGAGCAGTGAGATTTCATTAGATTATAGAATGCTTCCTATCCCAGTAACTTACCATCACACCTGTAGAACTCTGGCATAATAACAGTGGATTACAGATTGAAGGAACTACAAGGCACAGATTCTTCATGAGAAGAAGTATTTAAGAAAGCCTGAAGTCATAAGGGGAGACAATCACAAGGGCACTAGAGGTATTTGGCTCTCTAAGCACATATAGTTGCATAAGCATTAAACACAGTCCCATTCCTAGCTACATCAATACAAATCCTAACAATAAAGGTCTAAAGGTTATATCAGTTCCTATTAGCCAAAACAACCTGTCTTTCAACAAGAAAATTACAAGGTACAACAAAAGGAAAACAAACTAACCCACAGTCTGAAGAGGCAAAGCAATGATCAGAACCAAATTTGCATATGCCAGATATTGAAAGAATTGGATAAGACATTTAAAATAATTATAATTAATATGTTAAGGGTTCTAAGTTAAAAAGTACATAAATATGCAATAATAAATAGATAATGTAAGTAGAGAGATGGAAACTTTTTAAAAATTTTTATGTATTTTTTTTTATCTTTTTTTTTTTTATTTTTTATAAACATATATTTTTATCCCCAGGGGTACAGGTCTGTGAATCACCAGGTTTACACACTTCAAAAAAAAAAAAAAATTTTATGTATTTATTTTCTAAGACGTTTTTATTTGACAGACAGAGATCACAAGTAGGCAGAGAGGCAGGCAGAGAGAGAGGGGGAAGCAGGCTCCCTGTTGAGCAGAGAGCCTGATGTGGGGCTCGATCCCAGGACCCTGGGATCATGACCTGAGCCAAAGGCAGAGGCTTTGACCCACTGAGCCACCCAGGTGCCCCCAAAGAGATGGAAACTTAAAGAAGGACCTAAAAAAGACTAACAGAAATGAATAAATGCCTTTGATAAGTTTGTCAGGACACTGGACACAAATGAGGAAAAAAAAAAATCAGTGAGCTTAAATATGTTAATAGAAACTGACACTACCAATTTCTGACAGTGGAACAATAGGAACTCACATTCATTATTAGTGGGTATTTTGGCAATTTCTTACAAAGATGAACACAGCGGTCATCCTAGGTATTTTACTTAATTGATTTGAAAACGTATGTCCACAAAAGTACTTGAATGCAAATATTTATAGAAGTTTTCTTTGTTATTGTCAACAACTGAAAGTGACCAAGATGTTATTCAGTAGATGACTGGGCAAACACACTACAGTACCTCCATACAGCAGAATACTCTTCAGCAGGGAAAAGTATGAATTACCCTGTGACACAAAGATATGGATGAATATTAAATGGTATTTCTAAATGAAAGAAGTCTGTCTGAAAAAGCTCTACCTTTATGATTCCAATCATACAACATTCTGAAAAGAAAAAAAACTATAGAGATAGTAAATAGACCAGCACTTTAGATGGGGAGGGGATGGATTAGGGGGGAATAGGTGAAGAACAGGCATTTGCTGAGGGCAGTGAAACTATTCTGTATGATACTTTAATAGTCCACATTTGACACTGAATTTGTCAAACCCACAGTACTTTAAAGAATGACACTTAATGTATATAAATTAAAAAAATATTTAGGAAGTTGAGATAGCCCATTATAGAATGAAGAATGTGTCAAAAGAATATAACTGTATTATAAATATATTAAATAATCTCCCCAAAGGGGCTGGAGGAAAAGTTAACTGACTTCAGTAACTGAAAGTGGAGTCTGTACAACCAAAAGTAGAAGGTACTTGGACACTGCACTCTAGTTGCTTAAGTTGTGTCCCATGGGGATACGGGTAAACAATTCTGAAATCATTTTACATGCATACTGATATTAAGCAATTAAGTAAATGGACAGTAGATGAAAGGGGTAAGTTTCTCAGTATTAGAGTGTAAGATTACAAATAATCAAGGGGAGGTGGTCAGAATAATTCATGTGGTAATAAAGCAGAGTAGGAGACATCAGTATGAATTCCTGTTTAGCTTAATACAGGTAAAGGGATTAGGGATAGAAATATCTGTAGATAAATGTATCAGGGGTGGGTTAGTATAAACATGCATTTCCTTCTTTGTCAGCTGAGAGGGCCTAGAAGCCATGTCGTCCTAGTAGAAATGTGCATACCAAGTACCTAGATCTCAGTTTGTAATACTTTATAATGAAAGGAACCAGGGATCTTTACAGAAGTGGTTGATTATAGGACTGAGCAGGAAATATTTAGGATGAGCCTGGGGCATTTGGTAGGGAAGTAAAAAAGAGCCAAACAAAACAAACAAACAAACAAAAACATTGATGAAGTATGTAAAAAAGACACAGGAGTCAACTGAAAAAGTTCCCAGTGGCCAAAGCTGGAATATTTGAGCAAGAAAATAAAGTAATATTGTATTATAAGCTAAAAGTATAAAGTAAATATCTAGGAGCCTATTCTAATATAAGTAACTGACTGAATAAGCAAGTAATCAATGAGTAATAGACTGATTTCCCTTACAAAAGAATGCCAGATAATTCATGTAGATGCTCCACTCAATTGGCACATGACTCCTCACTCTTTAAGTATGAGCTGTAAACAGTAACTACCTTTCACAGTGGAAGACAGAAAAGAAACATATCCTACATTAGAAAGACCTGGCAAATATCCCCTCAGCCATCTGATCAAGGTTAATATCAGCAGTCAAAAGTCATGTTAGCGGTATGTTATCTAGACATGACATGATTAAAATACATTTTACCTCTGTGACCTCTCTTCTAAAAATCCATCAATGTAGTCTAGTCCTGAGAAAACACCAGATAAATCCCAGTGAAGGAATATTCTACAAAATACCTGATCAGCCCTCTTGAAAACTTTTTTGAGATCTTTAAAAACAAAGTCTGAGAATCTGTCATAGCCAAGAAGAGCCTAAGAAGACAAGACAACTAAACATAATGTAGTATCCTGGATGACAACATGGAACAGAAAAATGACATAAAAACTAAAGAAATCAGAATTAAGTATGGACTTTAGCTAATAATATTATATCAACATGGATTCATTAATTGTGAAAAACAGACCATTATAAGATATTAATAATAGGAGAAACTGGGTATAATGTATATGAGAATTCTGTACTTTATGTTTTTGGTGTGGGTTTTTTTTGTTTTTGTTTTTGCTTTTTTTTGGTAAATCTAAAACTATTCTTTAAAAAAGTTGACTTTAAAAACTCAAATACTGTCACTTGTCAAATTCTTATGTTTAAAGTTATAAATCATCTATCCCTTTCTAGAGTGTTTTATCTACAAAAAGTCTTCCTTTTCATTTACTCCTCTACACCTACTTTTTCTCTTTATTAGTCTTTATATACATGTATATATTATAAATAATTTAGTTTATTTACAACATAAATCTTAAAGAGCTCTCCATTATCATCTAAAATGGTTATTTTCTAGATTGCTTTGCTAGGACTCTCTGACATATCTTTAGATAGATGTGGACTATTTTAATTATTTCTCACATTTATTTTTTTTGAGAAGATACATTTTTGTATCTTACCATGTGAATTACACTCACACTGCCTTTCTTTGAAAAGAGCTTGTTTAAATCCACTAGACTAACTTTTAGCAATATATTGAAAAATAACTTAACACACTAAACTATAAATAGCTATTTAATATGTAGATGCATCATGTTTGATCTTTAAATAACCAACAGAAGTAAATTTAATAATAAAGATTCATCAGCTTTTCTGGTTTTCCACATTCTCTGAATTTGAGTCTGTCATCTAATGGACTGTAAAAAAGCACAGCAAGACTCAGAGTGACTGCCTTTCAGAGGCACATTTACCACTGCACCTGAACACAAACACAAGCAGAATCATAAAATGGCAAATTGCATGTTCAGATGCCAAACTGCAAGACCAGATTGATATTTACACCTGCAATTACAAACCGAAGCGCATGGTACATTACATGTTCCAAAGAGATATGAGATCACATTTCACGGGCACAACCTGACTCCTGGAAATCATGGCCTTCACTGACACACAATGAGTTTTCATACCTATAATCATGATTGCAGCAATGTGACTACTGTGGGGAAAGTCTTCTGTTACATGTTTCAGTTTTAAGGCTACTTCTGCAAAAGAGATGGATAGATCATTGTAAGTAAATAACTAAGAGATAATTTGTATTTGTTGAGGATAGAGTTTTTGTCATTTTGGATCTCTGAAAACCTCAGAACAATTTTTACGAGTTTGTTACAATATGGACAAGAGAAACAAGAATTAAAGAAAAAAGAAGAGTAGTGGGTAGAGCATTACTGGGTGAAATTCTAGCTCATGGTGGTAATTACATGGGATTTTTGAGTAACATAGACTTTCTGGCTGCAGAAATGTTGATGAAAAATGGGGAGAAAAGGACGGAAACATGCGATATATGAATAAGAACTCACCCCTCATGAAGACTTAGCCAAAGGAAACGTGGAGACATTGTAATCAATTTTTCTTCATTTCTCAAAGAAATTTCTGAATATATAATTTCTCTAGACAAATAGCTCAAGAAAAAGATAGAAATATCCAAAGAAGGTATTTTGAAACCACAAAGTATAAAAACCGTGGAAAAATCTAAATATGACAGAGCTGCAACTTTTCAGTATGAAAGACAGCAAAAAAAAAAAAAAAAAAAAAAAAAAAAAAATGAAAGAGGGGAAACTTTACACAATAAAAGAAAAAAAAAAAAAAAAAAAAAAAAAACAAATCAAAATGTAATTGGTGACATGTTGTACACTTCAGGGAAAATAATACAAGACAAAACAGTAAAGAACTAAGATATATAATTGCTATAATTTAGATGATAGAAGACAATGAAGAGTTAAATTCCTAAAGATCAGAACTAAGTAAAACAGAAAACATTAGAAATATAACAAAAGAAAACTATTGAATCTGCAGGTCAAAAGAACTCAGCATATTCTGGGATTTACTAATAGAAAGCTAAATTATAACCAAGTCAAGAAAACACTGAGGTCAGTTTTCAAGAACAGCAGGACTGAAGAGGGAGTTAACTTTAAGCTGACACACACTGAATTTATGGATAAGATATTCCAATGAGATACTGAGTAGGAAGTTCCATATGTACTTCTTGACCTCAAAGGAATTGTATATTGCATATCTTTTTTTCATATAAACATATTATATATTATATATTAAAATATAAATATATATTTCATATATGGAATGCTTCTAGAATTTAATACAAAAATAGAGGACACATTTATAATAATCTGTCACATAATATATAATAATAATTGTGCCCATATACAAAAAGCAATTTTGTAATCCAAACACTATTTTTTTAAAGATTTATTTATTTATTTAGTTGACAGAGAGAGAGAGAGTGAGCACAAGTAGGCAGAGAGGCAAGCAGAGAGAGAGAGAGGGGGGAAGCAGGCTCCCCAGCGAGCAGAGGGTCCAATGAAGGGCTCGATCCCAGGACCCCAAGATCATGACCTGAGCCTAAGACAGAGGATCAACCCACTGAACCACCCAGGTGCCCCCAAACACTATTTTTTAAAAAGTCACATTAGATGAAAAAAAATTGATAACAATGGTACTTTCTCTGCTGGTCTCTTCATCATGTTAGTTTCTCTGGTTGGAATGTGGAAGGCAGAAAACACAGGGCTGATACAACCTAAGAGTTCCTTTTTGCCATTTTCTCATAGTTTATGTTTCAGTTTCTCATTGTTTCTAAAATATATGCTGAAAATGGGTGTAGGGGATACCTTGCCCTGAGAAAAGCAATCAACCCATCATGGTAGAGTTTTGTTTGGTTTTCTGTTCCTTAAGGTGTGTTAAGCTCACATTAAAGTAAGCATTGAGAAAACCCTGAAAGATATGTCTATGATGGTTTATTTTATCGGACATCTTGACCAAAGGTGCCCAGACATTTGATCAAACATTATTCTGAGTGTGTCCGTGAGGGTATTTTGGATGAGATTAACATTTGAATTGGTAGACTAAGTAAAGCAGATTGTTCTCTCTCTAAAGTGGGTAGCCCTCATCCAATCACAGGAAGAACTAAATAGGAAAAAAAAAAAAAAAGCAGAGGCAAGAAGGAACTTCTAACTGTTTAGAGCTGAGACCTTGATCTTCTACTTTCAGACTCACTCGGACTGGAACTACACCATCAGATCTCCTGGGTCTCGTGCTTGCCAACTACAACTCTTGGGACTTAGCCTCCATAATCACATTATCTAATTCCTTATAATAAATCTCCTTGTATGATTTATATGGATATCTACATCTATATCCTTTATCTATCTATCCATCCATCCATTCATATATATAAAGAGAACAGAATTTGGTAAGAACATTTATTAAAGCATGAAATGAATAAGTCTACATGGATCAGACATCAAGTTGAGGCAATGGGCAAGGCATGCTAGATAGAAACAGGTAACCAACCACGTGCTATTGGCTAGCAACTGGCAGATCAAGAAAATCAGGGTAATAGTCTTAAACCAAAGACAAGTACTAGATACAATTTTTGAAACAGAATCCATTCCTTACTTATTCAAGAATTTATTTTATTCTAGGATTGAAGCCAATCAAAATGGATAATCATTCCAGGTAGAAGTAAATAAAATAGATTTGAAGTTTGATAATTCAAACACTTGGTTGGAGGACAAACCTAAATATAAAAATGTCTTCTGATGACAACATTTAATTTATAAAGGGGTTAAGCAGGTTTTCTTTTCAACAAAAATTGAAAACCAGAAAAAAATAAAGATATTAAATTAAAAAAAAATAAATTAAATTTTTAAAAATCATGTCACCAGGATATTTATTTATGACTATTTATCAAAATATTTATCAAAATTGTTCATGGTTTAGTTGTATGCAATGGTTCTGTACCACACTATCCAAATGATCTATAGATTACAAGGTCTATTTAGTTTCCAAACTGCTTAGAGTACTGCCAGGTGACAGCCCTCAGCTCCATTTAAGAACTGAAGAGAGTCTGAAAAGAGTCTCATCTGAAAAAAATCATCTTGTCTAATACCACACTCCCATCTCTGAAGCAGCCTATATCCACTAACTGGTTAATGTGAGGATATACAGGCTTGGCTTCTTCGTCTCCTTGTGAGACAACACTGAAAGGTTATCTAACTTTTACAGCCTAGGCGATCCCCTATAGTCTTTGTTAAGATTTTGTTGTGATGACACTGTGGGTTATCACCTCCTTCTGGGCAATCTTACTCCTCTTTCTGCTTGGGTTCCTTCTTTCCTTACCCCATCCTGAAGGTATTGTTGATCGAACAGTTTAAAGACAATACCCTGTAAGGGTAAGATTTTATGCAAAATATACTCTAAATCAATTGTATTTTGCTCTGCTCCCAAAAGTAGAATGTAGGGTCCCATAAAACAAAGGGTGCAAAAATGGACAGTTTCACTAACCATCACTTTGAATAGCCCACTCAAGTAAATTTTGCTTTCCACCCACCGTTCCAGGTTCTTGTGGTTTATAGGTTCTAGTTCCCAAATGGCAATTCTTTCAGTAGAAAGAGTTGCATGAAACTTTAAGGTATGGCTGCTGCTGACAACAGCAGTCTCCTTAAGGCACTCATGGACCAGTGGCAAGTAACAGGAGTAATTGACTTTAATCAACAAGAAGAAGTGGGGCTACTCTTACACAACAGGGTTATGGATGAATACTTTCAGCATTTAGACAATTCCCTAAGGCATGCTGAGATGGGCATGCTGACAACAGACCTAGATGCTTTAGGAATGAGGATCTGAGTCAACCAGCAGAGAGGGTGAGAGGAAACTGGAATTAGTAAAGGAAGGAAATGATTGAATATCAGTTTTAGGAGACCAGTTTCAATGGCAGGAATGATCTTTTAGCCCACTAATTGTCCTTTTATAAATTCACTCCAGGAAGGTGAGACAATAATAATCTTCAAAGAATTACTTCCAGAAATTAAACAAGGAAGAGTATTTGAAAATCACAAGAGGTGGACTTAGAAGGGGTGATAGGTCATCCACATACACTTCAGAATGAACCAACCTATTTCTCTAGCTGTTAAGAGCACTGCTGGCTGACAGACTGAGTTTGCTCTATACAAAACATCTAATCAAAATGTGTTAGCCATCTGGACCTCATAACATCAGCTTTCAAAAGCTGGCTATAACAGATGCTATTTAGTTGCCTCAGCTCAAAAGACTTTCTTCAACCTCATCTCACCACCATTTTGGGTAGCCTGCACCTGATGAAATATGGGTATAAAGATCCAGTTCCTTTAGCTAAGCTGGGAATAACTATGAAGGTACAATGCCAACCTCACTATATTCTGGGGTCATCTAAGTCTTCTGCTGTGATTGCAGCATGGACCAACTTCTTATTCTGCCCAGTCCTGCTATATTTCCTTCCCACGCTAGCATAAATTCAGGGAGCTTCCCCTAATTAACCTCCTGAATATTAATTTCTGTCTCAAATTTGGTTTCCTAGGGAATTCAATCTGCAGTATTGTCCAAAGGTAAGAGATGATTGAATTGTATCTATATTTCAAGATAAAACCAATACTCTATAACCACACACTATCAGGATTTTTGAAGAATATTTGGTAATGTATATAAAATTTCATAATATAATGTTGAGTGAAAAATAAGCAAGATATAAAATATGATAAAAGAAATATGAGAGGCAAAGTGAGAGAGAAATCTGAAAGAAAATGCTCCAAGTTATTTGTATAGGTTATCTAAAGAAAAATGATAATTTTTTCCTTTTTTTTTTCTGTTTCTGCACACTTCACAATTAAAATGTATTGATTTGTAATTAGAGAAAAATAGAGGAGTCAAGATGGTGGAGAAGTAGCAGGCCGAGACTACTTCAGCTAGCAGGAGATCAGCTAGATAGCTTATCTAAAGATTACAAACACCTGCAAATCCATCGGCAGATGGAAGAGAAGAAGAACAGCAATTCTGGAAACAGAAAACAACCACTTTCTGAAAGGTAGGACTGGCGGAGAAGTGAATCCAAAGCAATGGGAAGATAGACCCTGGGGGGAGGGGCCAGCTCCCCGCAAGCGGTGGAGCAACGGAGCACAAAATCAGGACTTTTAAAAGTCTGTTCCGCTGAGGGACATCACTCCAGAGGCTAAACCGGGGTGAAGCCCATGCGGGGTCAGCGTGGCCTCAGGTCCCGCAGGGTCACAGAAGGATTGGGGGTGTCTGAGTGTTTCAGAGCTTACAGGTATTGGAAAGGGAAAACTGGCTACAGAGACAGAGCCGACAGTAAGGTCACAGCTTGGTGTAACCTTGAACCAGCCGCAGGATGGGTGAGCTCCAAGCGCGGCCGGAGGTGAGGCAGACGGGAGTAACTGGGTGCTGTTCTCTGAAGGCGCACTGAGGAGTGGGGCCCCGGGCTCTCGGCTCCTCCAGCCAGAGACCAGGAGGCCGCCATTTGTATTCCCATCCTCCGGTACTCTACGGAAAGCGGAAAGCGCTCAGGAAACAAAAGCTCCTGAAAGCAAACCGGAGCAGATTATACAGCCAGGCCCCTGGTAAGGGTGGTGCAGTTCCGCCTGGGGCAAAGAAACTTGAGAATCACTACACCAGGCCCTTCACCCAGAAGATCAACAAGAAATCCAGCCAAGACCAAGTTCACCTACCAAGGAGTGCGGTTTCAATACTAAGGAGAGCAGCAGAATTCCAGAGGAGGAGAAAGCAAAGCACAGAACTCATGGCTTTCTCCCTGTGATTTTTTTTAGACTTGCAGTTAATTTAATTTTTTTTCTTTTTCATTTTTTATCTCTTCTTCTGCTAAAATTTTTTTTTAACTTTTACCCTTTTCTTTTTTTAACGTTTTTAACTAGTTTATCTAATATATATATATTTTTTTCTTTTTTATTTTTCTTTATTCGTTTTCTTTTTTTAATTTTCTTTTCTGTTCTTTTTTTTTCTTTCTTTCTTTTTGAACCTCCTTTTATCCCCTTTCTCCCCCCTCAAGATATGGGATCTCTTCTGATTTGGTTAAAGCATCTTTTCCTGGGGTTGTTGCCACCGTTTTAGTATTTTACTTGCTCCTTCATATACTCTTATCTGGACAAAATGACAAGACGGAAAAATTCACCACATAAAAAAGAACAAGAGGCAGTACTGAAGGCTACGGACCTAATCCATACAGACATTGGTAATATGTCAGATCTAGAGTTCAGAATGACAATTCTTAAGGTTCTAGCTGGGCTCAAAAAAAGCATGGAAGATATTAGAGAAATGCTCTCGGGAGATATAAAAGCCCTTTCTGGAGAAATAAAAGAAATAAAATCTAACCAAGTTGAAATTTTAAAAAAGCTATTAATGAGGTGCAATCAAAAATGGAGGCTCTCACTGCTAGG
>NC_081558.1:81665206-81832852 GCF_022355385.1 Mustela nigripes | reverse complement strand
ATATATATATATGTGATATATATATATATATATATATATATATATATATATATATATATCACATATATATATATCACATCTTCTTTATCCATTCATCTGTTGATGGACATCTAGGTTCTTCCTATAGTTTGGCTATTGTGGGCATTGCTGTTATAAACATTTGGGTGCACGTGCCCCTTCAGATCACTACAAAGATACATACATGAATCTTTAGGGTAAATACCCAGTAATGCAATTGCTGGGTCATAGGGTAGCTCTATTTTCAATTTTTTGAGGAACCTCCATGATGTTTTCCAGAGTGGCTGCACCAGCTTACATTCCCACCAACAGTGTAGGAGGGATCCCTTTTCTCTGCATCCTCGCCTGCATCTATCATTTCCTGACATGTTAATTTTAGCTGTTCTGACTGGTGTGAGGTGGTATCTCATTGTGGTTTTGATTTGTATTTCCCTGATGCTGAGTGATGTGGAGCACTTTTTCGTGTGTCTGTTGGCCATCTGGATGTCTTCTTTGCAGAAATGTCTGTTCATATCCTCTGCCCATTTCTTGATTGGATTATTTGTTCTTTGGGTGTTGAGTTTGATAAGTTCTTTATAGATTTTGGATACTAGCCCTTTATCTGATACGTCCTTTGCAAATATCTTCTCTATGGGCTCTCTTTTATAAGAGCATTAATCCCATTCAGGAGGGCCTCCCTGTCCTGACCTTAGTCCTACCTAAGGGCCCCCTGCCTAATACCATCACACTGAGCATTAGAATTCAACATATGAATTTTTTTTGGTTGAGGAGAGACCCAAAAATTCAGCCCAGAGGTCATGAAGCTAAGACAGATTATTGCATCATTGGTCTTCAATGAACCATGCCACCCATACTCATCCCTTGTATAGTCCCCTCCCACACTGGCTCTTGCCTTGGTCATTGTCTTTGTCAGCAAGCATTGTCTTGCTTTGGGCAGTGGACATTAGTAAGTGTGACACACACAGAGGCTTGATAAGCACTGGCTCATTATATCTCTCTTATTTCCCTCTCTAGAACATCCCCTCTTGACATGATCTGATCTTAACTGTAAGGAAGCTCAGTTCAGCCACTGAGAAGAGCTGAGTGACAAAGGATGAAGGAAATTAGCCAAAAGCCAGAACTGAGGCCCGAGTTATATGACACCAACGGTGGAGCCACAGACAGTGCCGACTACCTGTGCTTCACCAACTGAAGCCCTAACCAACAGGAAAGAGACAAGCCATTTTTGCCCTGTCTCAATTCCTGATTCTCAGAAGAGTGAACAAAAAAACAGCAGTTGTTTTAAGTCACTAAGTGACATAAGATAAGTGAAACGGGGAGTCTTTATGATCCCTTAGCTAAGGGACCAAGGCTTCTGTATGTGTGAAAGCAAAGGTGATGTGTTTCAACTATTTTTCCATAGAAATGCTGCTATAAGTCCCTGCCCATCTTCTCTGGGTCAAAATTCAAAGTGTCTCTGAATGTAATAAATAACACTTTCCAATACAAAATAAGGGTTTAGGCATGACATGGATTAAATTATTTCCTATTTGTTTTAAATGTCAGTGCCATGCCATTTCTGTGGCATCAGTGGAAATTCTCAAGAATAGAAAATGATGTGGAAAATTGTAAATTTGGTTTTTTAAAATGAAAATTCAACAGATGAAATTTTTTTCTATTTAGAGAACAGACGCTATGGTCCACAGTTCCCTGCATTTGCACAGTAAGAACTTTAGCATTCATTTACTGGTATATAGTTTGCCATGTAAATTGACTTTAACAACCCTGTACCACAAGATACTTAGAAATCTTTAACTATTTGTATCTTTTCAATACAGAAATTTGGCATGAGGTCCTACTGCCTATGATTTTGCCTGAAGTATGAGCGCATGGTATTTTAATTTCTCTATCAAGTAATGTTTGGGTGAAATTTGCACATCTATTGTGTAAGATCTGTAGGCTCTCAGTTGATCCAGGAAATCCACCCACCCCTCCTGTTCTGGCCATGATCTCACCAGCCCCTACTCCACCCTGGTTGAATAACTGTTTCAATAAAAATAATTGTAAGTTCTCAGCTAGTATAAATGGGTACTTATGTGGAAAATCTTGTTTTATCCTGCTACCAGTTTGAAAGGACATGCTGTCTCTAAATGTGTACCACTTGGTAAACACATATTGGGACTTCCAAAGTCTCAAAAACCACGAAGGTGAAAAGTCTCCCAATAGCAAAATCTCAGTTATTTTCTTCCTCTCTATCCTAATATGAGACTTTGTGCAAGTCACAAAACTTCTGCATCTCCATTTACCCAGAACTAGACTAGAATTTTTAAATTAAGTGGTTGCTAAGATGATAAAATGAGGAGATACAATTATATATAAATCTTTTGATATTAATCCCTATGGGGGGCAAGATAGAAGTACGTGCTAATATATATCATTGTATAAATCCAATATAATGTTTTTATAAGTACTGATATTTAAAATTTGAAACTGAAAAAAATTAAAATTAAATTTAAATTTAAAAATTAAAAATCTGATTAAGCTTATGTGTCAACTTGACTGGGTCACAGGATGCCCAGGTATCTGGTTAGACATTATTTCTGGATATTTCTTGAGGTTGTTTCCAGAAGAGATTAAGATTTGAATTGGTAGAATGTGTAAAGGAGATATCCCTCCCCAATGTGTGTGGGCGTCATCTAATCTGTTGAAATCCAGAGTAGAGCAAAAGGCAAAGAAGATCTAATTCACTCTGACCCCAAGCTAGAACATCAATCTGCTCTCAGTGTTCCTGGTTCTGAGACCATCAGACTTTGAATAGAATATACACCCTCTCCTCCCCAGCTCTCAGGCCTCTGAACTATACCACCCACATTCTTGGGTCTCCAACTTACACAGAGGAGATGTCAGCATGTCATTTCAATTAAAATGAACATCCAGGGCAGTATGAGAAGGAAGAGGAAGGAGGCTGTATTGAAGAAGAATGAAGGGACACGTTGTTGCTGGATGGGAAATAATGGAGGAGTATCTATGGTTATGTCAACTTAATTTCAGTAATTTTATTCTGCTATCACCTGACAGTTTTACCCCACTCCCCAATCTGCTGCTTCCACAGCATGAAGCTTATGGTACTAGGAAGGGCCCTGGTTAAAGGAGCCTACAAAGCTCTTGAGGACCCAAGGTGAACACCAACATAGAATCAATTCCATTGTGTAATGAAGAATGCACTAGATGGAAAGCCTCAAGACACTGGTTCCTCTCACTTCTGCAAGGTGCATGTGCAGAGTTATTAACCATTCTATTAAGTACCAAGCCTAATGGAAAACAATCTTAAAGCCCAGAGAAAGCTATGCTCATGTGCTCTTCTTGAGCAATCTACCAGTGGTAAGCCTTATCCAACCAAGAGACGGCTGGGAAAAATATGGCAAACAGACCATTAGTGAGTGTTTCATGTACTTAACTATAGAACTGGGTATAAAACAATATGTATGTATGGTTGATGTGCTCTGATAAAAGAGAAAGAAAAAAATAAAAAGAATGTAACTAAAAAATGGGAGAATATGGGGGATTAATGAGAATACTCACCATGATAAACACTGAATAATATATGGAATTGCTGAATCACTATATTGAACATCGGAAACTAATATAACATTATATGTTAACAGTATAGGGATTAAAATTTAAAAACTTAGTAAAAATTGGGAGAATAGAAGAGAGAGAAAAAGAACGTAGAATAAGTTATAGGCTGTTGTGTAGGAATACTAACGAACACAACCAACCAGACAGTAAAAAGTAAGCGAAAGGGAGATCAAGGGCACTTGAAAATGTATACATGGAAACAAACAAGAACAAAGGCAAAAATCCAAATCTTCAAAATACCAGAAGAAATATTTAAAGCAAGGAAGACACACCAAATGTAGAAAAAAAAACAGTAAATATAACATTACACAGTACTTATTAAATAATAATATACACAGTTGAGACCAAAGATATTAGTTTCAACAAAAGTTTCTTTGAAAGGAAAGACATTTTTAAACTGGCTCATTCAGTAAAATATACCTCTATGTGTTTTTAGAGAATATCTAAAAGATAACGATGTAAAAGGGCTAAAAATAGAGGAAAAGGCAGAGGCATAAGAAAAAGAAATGAGAAAACAGGATTCCAATCCTGAGAGTCAGATAAAGTTAAATTCAGACCAAAAAACAAAAACAAAAAACATGTAACATTAAATGAGACCAAAAAACACAGTATAATGCTGAGAATACATGTTTGGGAAGAAGAAGAAGAAAAAAAAAAAACAGTATTGAGTTCTACTTCTAGTTTTTTCTATAACTTTGAGATCTTAGGCAAGTTCACTACCTTGAGTATAGATTTCCTCCGTACAAAACGATAATGATAAATTTACCACAGAGAGTCCTTTATTTCTGTAGTAAATATAATCCACATTCAAAGAATGGGGAAAGAATTCCTGTCACGCACCAGATGCTTTAATACTGAGTGGAACAAACACACTCTATTAGCTTGTATCCAGAGTGTTTTTAGAAGCTCCTCTAGATGCGTGTTTTTTTAGAGTGTATTCTTTAAAACTAAGAACCTCCTGCCCTTTTTGGATTTCTAAAATGACTGAACCATATTTTTGGCTGTGGGTTTCCAAAGGCAGTATCCATAGTCCCCTGTGGTAAACACAAAGAGGAAAAAAACTAACAAAAGCTTAACTGGCTTTTCAGCAAACCCACTGCTTTTTCCACCTTTGGAATTAACACATGTTTACTGAATTCTACTACATACTGGGCACATAGGGCCCTCTTTCCTGCACTGTAATCTATCTCAATTCCACAAGTCTTCATTGAGGGACTACTCTAACAGCCACTAAGTGCTGCTGGGGTTGCAGACACCAACAGCAAAGAGACACAATTCTCAGCAACCTCACAAGGTGGCCTGAGTTCCCACCTCCTTATTCTAAGCAGTTTCTTATACTCATGCCCTATAGATTCTGAAAATGATTGTCTGCAGATCAGTCTGAAAGACCTTAAAACATTGATACATGAAGGTAGTTAAAGTATGCACTCATCAGCCTGTAGGGTTTTCCAATGTGAATTAATAGGGAACCCCCAGCGCAGCTTTCACAAATTGGACCGGGTTTTTGTGGATGTTGAGTAGACAAAATCAGAGAGTTTACCCTGAGACACAAAAGAAATTTTTCATCTCAGAACTAAAAGAAGGAAAAATGAAGGAAGGAATACAGAAAGGAAGGGAAAGCATAAGGGATAAAAGCAGAAAGAAGGGAATAAAGTGGAGAAAGAGAGAGAGAGAGAAATGCCTTGTATATATTTACAGATTTTCAAATGCCACATAATTTGGCCTTTGAATATCACTAAAATGTACCTGTCTCTGACTTCAGCTTTTGCATTATGTATTTATGTAAAATACATTTAGCTAGGAGGAGCCTTTGAAATTCTCATTACTATTCCTTGGGGGAAAATTATAAACTTGTTCCTGCTCATACAAACTCAGAGAGAGTTGGCTGTGATCCTCTCCAATATAATTATTTAATCTGAACCTAACTGTTACATGTCTCTCTTCTCTTTCCTGCCATCTGATTGACTGACATGCAATTATCCCATGGTTATTGTATTTCATTAATACCTTTAGATCCTGTGTTCCATTTTGTTGCACAATCATTTGATTTTAAATACATTAAATATAATCAGTTTAATCCCAGCTATACTATATCAAATAGTTTGCCACCTACAGAATTTCCAGATATATTTTCAGTTTGCACAATAAACAGAGGCCTCACTCTGACAGAAAAATGGACCTATTCATTAGAATAGTAGAAACTGAAAGTACTGACAAGAGTTGAAGATCAGAAGTTGAAGAATCTGCCCAATTTGGGGCATACAGTTTACCGGGTATTACAAAAGTACCTGAATGAACCATTTACTTATGGGAACATAGAGCAATGTCCATAATGTAAACTCAAATATTGGAACATTTGGGGCTCTGGGCCTAAACAATGTGATAATATAAGAATACTTTTATTATTAACAAACTGTATCATAAGTAAGAGTTTTAAAAGCCCATCATTGACTTTGCTTGTGGATTCCTGGTGTGCTTTGTATAAAGATAATGTAAATTTAATTTTTAACACTGTAAATATTGTGATCATGTTTCCTAAGTGTTCAGATAGTGAAAATAAGAATAATCTCAATACCAATGTTAACATGGCCCAGACATTACCAAAAAAGAAAGCTAAATATCTGTGTTATTTTAATAACAGATGGAAGTACAACTGGGCTAAGGAGGTAAATGATCACAATAGACCATATTAAATAATATGTTGGAAAGAATTTGAAAATGGGCAAGGTGGACAAGGAGATATGAAAGCATATATTGAGACTGAATCTCACAAATATGGGGTAAGATAGGCAAGTACTTCTAAATCAACCAAAAGGTGTTCGTTTGTTTGTTTGTTTTCAATCTCCCAAAAAGGTAAGAATGCTCAGTCAAAAACAAAAACAAACAAACAAAAAAAAACAGCCACTGGATTAGTTTTGGCATTCCTTACAAATGAACACACATACTGTTGTGACTTTGTTAAATTAACATATGGTAATGAACCCCTGGTATATCCCATAGTGAGCCTCCACACAACATAAGACAAGGAAACTGAAATCGAGAACTGTAATACGCACAGGTCCTGGAGGAAGTTCATAGCATGTCTCAAGGAGACATACGAAACGGTCAAGACAGGGTACAGGCGAAGAGACACACATGACTGGGGCACATGCCTTTGTTGGGCTTAGGAGGTGCAGTGCTTCACGGTTTCCAGGTTAAGGTTGGACTGGTCCATTTAAACTGCAAAGAGTGAAGTTTTAGGAAGCTCCATCGATGCTGTATCTAAGGAGCAACAACAGCAGGGCTCTGGGAAGCAGGGGAGACTTCATCACAAGGACAGCTGGGAAAATCCCATCAAAAATTTAACATTTACTTGTGGACAGCGCAGCCCGTTACATAAGGTATAAAAGGATTTCCATCTAAAACAGGAGCAGAAGACCTGAAATGGAGAATCTGACGCATGCGCCCTCAGAAAAAAAAAAACAAAAAAAAAACGTCAGAACGGTCCCGAGAGGATGATCTCTTCGAACGTCTCACTTAGAGAAGATAGAACTTTCCTCCTAATAAAGAACATCCGCCAAGAATCTCTACAAGCCAATGAACTTACTGTTTGCACTTGGGCCAGTCTTTCCCTTGTTTGTATTCCTTGAGCACAAATAGAGCGTGCCCCAGACTTTCAACGGATCCACCTGTAGCTTTCTACAATTGACATTTCCCAAACTGCAATTCCGCAGCTGTTTCCAAATAACTCAATTTCTGATAATTTGGGTTTGCCTCAGTATACCCCCTCAATTGGGTTGACGAGGGCATGAGTCACTGTGAGAGGCTAATGTTAGTTTAAGGCCCCCCTTGGCCAAACAAAATGAATGCCAAGAAAACACCACCATGCATTAACTTAGCCAAACTCTTGAAAATGCATGTTGTTTCCTTTATTGTTCTATGAAAATGAGTAAAATTACATTTCTTGGTTCAAAGACTTCAACTAAAATGTCTTGTGGGTCAATAAAAGGAGAAATTTTGAAAATAGTTATGTTAGCTCCTTATAGTGTACGGCTCTTTCTGTCAGAACTCATGAATGGTCACATTTTCTGCAGTATATCAAGTGATACACTGAATCATGGCAAAGACCAAAATGATTTTATCCCTAGATATTAGGTGCTTTAATTTAAAAAAATGTAGTTCAAATTCATTTTCTAAATTCTATGAAGGTTTTAATAAAACATCAGTTAAGGTAAAATAAAGATTGTTGACATCTTGACCAAATGCACTCCACACTGTATCAATCTGCATAATTAGGCAATAAGACAAATGTAAATTTTGGAAAATTTCATTCACTTTATAAACTTCTTACAAAATAAAATGAAAATATTTTACCCGTTAAATCTCCTGCAAACCTTGTACTCGATGGTACAAAAAAAGGATGTGATTTGCTTATCTGTGATATTAAGGATTTTTTTTTAAAGGTTTTATTTATGTCAGAGAGAGAGGAGCAAGAGTGAGCACAGGCAGACAGAGTGGCAGGTAGAGGCAGAGGAAGAAGCAGGCTCTCTGCCAAGCAGGGAGCCCAATGTGGGACTCGATCCCAGAATGCTGGGATCATGACCTGAGCTGAAGGCAGCTGCTTAACCAATTGAGCCACCCAGGCGTCCCTGTGATATTAAGGATTTTATACTGAAAAATTTTTTTATCACTTTTCAGTTTCCTTGAAATGTGCATAAACACTTTATGGCACTTTAGATTTTATTGAAATAAGAGAACCTTTCACATGTCTACAGGATGGTTTTCACTGTGGACATAGGAAAGATATTAAATGTTGGCTTATTGTATTACACTTTCAAAGTTTGGGACAAGAAGAATAGTCTCAAATTTAGACATACATCTAAGATGAAAAATGGAAAAAGGATTAGAGTAAAACAGAAACTTATATGCTGTTTCTCCAAAACTATTTGATCATCTTTGAAGGGCCACAATGAGTCAAAAAAGGATGAGCTGATTATATCTGAATTATTTAATGTTATATGTAGGTTGCAACAAAAATTCATTCATTCATTCAGTGACTCATTTTTTGGAAATAAGACAGCTTAAGAATCCAAAAGTGTGTCTACAGAAAAGAAAAGCCAAATTTAATAGGACTTTCTCAGTATCTTACTAAAACCATAACTATTTATTATCCAATTTTGATTTCACAATTTCAGATTATCTCTATATATTAAAACCACTTTTTGGAAAGATTTAAATTGTGATGAAATCCAATGTGCTTCTGAATGCTCAAAATGATGGACATTTTAGATATGGATAATTTATATGGTGAATTTATACATGCAAAAGATCTTAGTGACAAACATCTTATCTACCAAAACAAGTATATACAGAATGGATGATATTATTGTCAGTGCTTTTCATTTAAGCTATAATTTAAAATAGATATAGAGTTATTTTTCATTATTGTTTTAATTTGCAGTTCACTAATGAAACATAATACTGAGCATTTTTTCATATGCTTATTTGCCACGCGTGGCAAATAAATATCTGATGTTAAGATATTTTGTATATTTTATTATTGGGTGGTTTATTTATTGTTAAGGATTCTTTATATATTTTGGATACAAGTCCCTTATCAATTGTGTTTTCAGCAAGTATTTCTGAGTCTGTAACTTACTTTTTGATTCTCTTAACAGTGTCTTCAGAAATCTTTGTGTCTTTGTTAAAAATTATTTTACTCTATTTATGTGGATCTATTTCCGAACTTTCTAGTCTGTTCCACTGACTTATTTTTCTGTTCTTTCAATAATATCATACTTTCTTGAATATTGTGGCTTTGTAACAAGTGAAGTTGGGGAGCGTCACTCCTCTATTCTGTTCTTTAATATTGTGTTGGCTCTTCTGAGTCTTCTGCCTTTCTACCTATACTTTTGAATAAGTTTGTTGATATCTACAAAATAACTTGCTAGTATTTGGACTTGGATTGTGTTGAATCTGTAAGTGAAATTGGGAAGAACTGAAATCTTAACAGTATTGAGTATTCCCATCCATAAATATGAAAGATCTCTCCACTTATTTAGTTTTTCGTTGATTCCTCAGAGTTTTGTAGTTTTTTTCACATAGGTCTCGTGTATATATATTGTCGAGTTTATACTTGCCTATTTAATTTGGGGCACACTAATATAAGTGGTATTGTATTTTTTAGTTCAGTTTCCAAATGTATACTGCTGGTAAATAGGAAAGAATTGGTTTTGTATTTAACCTTTGTGTCCTGCAGCTTTGCTGTAACCACATATTTGTTCCAGGAATTGTTGTTGTTGTTGTTGTTAAATATATGGGATATTCTACATAAACAATCATGATATCTGTAAACAAAAGCAATTTATTTTTTTTTCCCAATCTGTATTCCTTTTGTTTCCTTTTCTTGTCTTACTATGTTAGTTGGGACTTTCTGTACAATGTTGAAAAAGAATGGTGAGAGGAGGCATCCTTACTTCTGATTTGAGGGAGAAAGTATATAATTTCTTACTATTAAGTATGGTATTAGCTGTAGGTTATGTTTACTGTCTGCTCTAGCTGAGGGTGTCAGAGTCAAAATTTTCCCCTTTCTGGTCTCTACTGTGATCATTGGCTTTTCCTGGAGATACCTTCAACAGGGCCTGAGGCTTGATGTTCTTTCAGCTGTAATCTTTAGTTACTATAAAAGAGCCCTCTCTGTGGGAGAAGAGGAAGCATTCTATAGTTTTCTATTAGGTCTTAGTCTTTTAGTGAGCCTAGGCCCCTGGGCTGTAACTTCTACAACTACTTCTCTGCCTTTAGTTTTACCCTCTTAGGGTAATACAAGAAAGCTAAATGTTTCTGACCTGAGCTGAGTATTTCACTTTTCCCAGGTCCCTTAGGCTCTGGCAAAATAATTGACCTTTAGAATAGAATTTTGTAATGGAGAACAGAATGTTCTGAGCTTACTTCAAAATTGCTGTTTTTCCCTCCCTTTTGTGGAAACACAAGGGATTTTTCTTTGATGTTTACCCTGAGAACCTGATAAGACTATTGGACATGAAACTCACAAAATTGTGGGGAACCCCTTAGAACTGGAGCCCCTGGAGCTTTTAACTCTTCAGCAGTTAATGCTGAACTTCCAGTGATTCATCAAACATGGTTTTAAGTCTTCACAGGTACTGGTTCTAGTCGTGTGCTTCTGCTCCAGAGAAGCTTTGGATCTCTTTCTCTGACTCCTTCTCCAGTTTTAAGGTAGTGGTTTGAACTGTAACCTCAATTCTTTGATGAGTTTAAGAAGAGTGGGCGATTCTCAGTTTGGCCCTTTTCTTATTTTGAGGTTAGACATCGCAACTTCTAAGATTTTTACATATCAGATCAGAAACTGGAAGTCTCTGGATAGCATTGTTGAAAATTGAAAATGAATCCCTACAAATTGAAAAAAACTGCTGATTCCTGTAAGCAAAATTCTAAATACACTATAGCCACCTGCTTTTGTTGAGAGGGTGTTTAGTATGATGTTATCATATTGGACTGGCACCAAGAATCAATGTATTGTGGCTTTGATAAGAACAAAATAGTAAGTCAAAATGAATTTTATATATAACCAAATTCATTTTTGCCACTGCATAAAAGAAAAAAATTTTATTCTAAAAAGTTTATTCTAAGAAGTTCAGAGAAGTATTAGTGGGCAAAGAAACAGAAGGAGTAAAAGTATCCTATTCTATCATCAAACAGAAAAACTAAACAAAACAAAATGTTTTCTTAAACTGAATACAGGTAGTATCTGTTTAATTAGCCTTATTATATTTATGTTCTCCTTTAAAACAGTTTATTTTTTTAATCAACTTTTTTCAGTGTTCTAGAATTCATTGTTTATGCACCACACCCGGTGCTCCATGCAATACATGCCCTCCTTAATACCCACCCCCAGGCTCACCCAATGCCCCACTCCCCTCCCCTCCAAAACCCTCAGTTTGTTTCACAGAGCCCACAGTCTTTCATGGTTTGTCTCCCCCTTTGATTTCCCCCAAATCACTTAAATTTATGTATCTTTAGAATATACAATAATACAGCCTATAAAATACAAACATCCACTAAACAGCTTTAAGAGTTAAACTGCTAAAGAACACAAAGGACCATAAAATTATTGTTATATTTTTCATACACATTATTTAATTAGTCTTACTATTAATTACTACTAATTGCCACTGTTACTTAGTCCTATTGCGGTATTTAAATAATAGCATTTGTGAGACAGAAAAATAACACAAAATACATAATTTCAAACAAATGCCTATTTTTCATATTTGTATGTTAAAGTAATAACTCTTGGTGGATAATTATTTAATTTATCATTATGATGTTTGTGTTCTGATATGGCTGAGTCATAGCTGGCTCTTTAAAATATGGTCAGCCTATATGACTTCATTCTAAGAAGTATAGGCTTTCTGAAGGCAACTGGCTAATGACCAGTCAAGGAAACACCTGTGCTAGACCCAGTTAGTGAATGACATGGGCTATCCAAGCCTATGACATATATACCATAAATCACAGTTTTAATGTAATTTTCAGATATGCAATAAAATCCATTATATATTATCAGCCTTCTGCAGTACTGCAGAAAATAGAGGGGAGGGTTGTATGCATGGTAGGAAAAATGGTAGAAAAGAGGAGAAAATATACTCTGAGAATCACTCTGAAAATCAGGAGGAGGCATTTTCCAGCTCTGAGGCTCAAAGGAAATGATAGGAACAGGTTGAGTAAGACAGGTTGGTGTAGATCAAAAGGTTAATCATAGGTGAGCCAACAAGTCTTTACCCAACTAAAATGAAAAAAGAGGGCTTTTACATAGTTAGGGTGGCAGTAACCATGATAGCTTAAAAGTTACCTGTCAGAACATGTGAGACTTTGCAGACTCCTAGAACTATTAGCAAGAATAAGAAATCTTAAAGAACTTGCACAGGTGGTATAGGACTGAGGATAGAGAATAGATTGCTATAAAGGTGGGAGCCGCAAGCTAGGAAAAAAACACGATATATATATTACTATGACCTTATTTGCACCCAAAGAGTGAAGCGTGATGACGTCCAAGTGTCTGTATTTGTAAAGTTGACCTTAATGTTACATTCTTCAAGTTCGCGTAGTGAACACACATTTCTTGTTCCTGCCCAGCTTCCTTTTCCTCTCTGGGAATGGATACCTTAATTTCCCCTACATGAATCATTCTATCCATGTGGTTTGAGTGAGACTGATCTTAATACAGCCCCAGAGTTAAGTATGTGACTAGCCCTAGCCAATCAGAACATTCTGTATCTGGTTACCAGGACTGATCTCAAAAGTTCACTTGACTTATAACAGGCAAATATAGCCACATCTATTTGCTAGAATTGTTTGGGAAGATAAGGTCTTTTTATATTTGTATTCCCAGTCATATAGATGACGTTAAAAAGCTACTTGTAGAGAGCCAAAACCGAAATACAAGAATGCAGAGCCTAGTGAAAGCACAAGTGAGAGAACTTTTTCACTCAAAGAGAGGTGCTCAGTAATAATATCATTGAAAAAAAAGATGTCTGAATCCTATCTCTCAAGTTTCATCAATAGACCCCTTATTGTAATTACTAATTTCTAACTAATTTCTGTCACTTACATACAAAAGATTGTAGCACAATCCTCTATGTTTAAATAATCAAGAACAAATAAAGATATTAAAGTTTTACATTAACGCATTTTTTCAATTTGTTATGATTTAAAGAAATTTTAGGTATGTACATATAATTGCAGTTTGTCCTAAGGGTTTATGACCACAATATGTTCCATGTAAACTTTCTGCTAAGTGTGCTTTCATTTTTTTTTTTTAACATGCAACTCTATCTTGTATTAATAAGAATCCCAATTACTTTCGTTTACATGTAAATGTTATAATTTTGCCCATCTTTCTTGCATGTCAATCTTGTTAAATCAATTTTCCAGTAATCTCTCATAGACAGCTCAAAGTGGTTTTTGTTATATAAGATAAACTGATAATTGTGTATGTTTAGTTTATTGATTATATTCTTCCATTTTCAATGTTTTCATGACCTCCTTATGGTCTTCTTTTTGTCATGAGTTCTAATTTCTTGTTCTTGGTTATGATTTTAAAAATATATATTTTTTGGGACACCTGGGTGGCTCAGTGGGTTAAAGCCTCTGCCTTCGGCTCAGGTCATGATCCCAGAGTCCTGGGATTGAGCCCCATGTTGCGCTCCCTGATTGGCAGGGAGCCTGCCTCCCCCTCTCTCTCTGCCTGCCTCTCTGCCTACTTGTGATCTCTGTCAAATAAATAAAAAAATTTAAAAAATATATTTTTTTGGGAATTCTTATATTTGGCTAAGAATTTTTGCACCTATATTCAGAAATTATATTGGTCTATAGTTTTTTCATACTATCTCTTTTGATCTTGTTATCAGGGTAATATTAACTTCACAAAATAAATTGGAAAGTGTTCCTTTCATTTCAATTGTCTCAAAGAGAGTGTGAAGAATTGTTAATCCTTTTTTTTAATAAATTTTTTTATTTTTTATAAACATATATTTTTATCCCCAGGGGTACAGGTCTGTGAATCACCAGGTTTACACACTTCACAGCACTCACCAAAGCACATACACTCCCCAATTGTTAATCCTTTTTTAACCACTTGGTAGAATTCTCCAATGCAACCATCTGGATTTAGAGATTTTTCTTTTGGATAATTTATTAATTACAAATTTAACACTTACAGGGTATTTCAAATTATCTATTTCTTATTGTGTGAGTTATACTATTTTACATTTTTTTGAGAAATTGTTTTTTTTTTTTTTTTTTAGATTTTATTTATTTATTTGACAGAGATCACAAGTAGGCAGAGAGACAGGCAAGAAAGAGAGAGAGGGAAGCAGGCTCCCTGCCAAGCAGAGTGCCTGATGCAGGACTCGATCCCAGGACCCTGAGATCATGACCTGAGCCAAAGGCAGCAGCTTAACCCACTGAGCCACCCAGGTGCCCCGAGAAATTGGTCTTTTTTAAGTTGTCAAATTTATGGGTATAGAGCTGTTTGTAGCATTCCTTTAATATCTTTTTTGATATCCATACAGTCTGTAGTGATAGTCCCCATTTCATTCTTTTTTTTTTTTTATCCCATTTCATTCTTCATGTTGATAATTTGTATTTCCTCATTTTTTTTCTTTTCCAGTTTTGCTAGGGGTTTGACTATTTTATTGACATTTCAAAAATACAGATTTTTCTTTCATTGATTTTATCTATTTTCTATTTTGAATTTTATTGATTTCTTCAATAATCTTATCATTTCCTTCCTTCTAATCACTTGGAATCATTTTGCTCTTTTTTTCCTAGGTCTTTGAGGTCTGAGCTTAGATTACTGACTTTCCTCTTTTGTAATGTTATCTCTAATGTTGTAAATTTCCCTTTCAACACTGCTACAGTTAGGTCCACAAATTTTACCTTGTATTTTTTTTAATTCAAACTCACTGTATTTTTAATTTTCCTTGATACCTACTTTTTGACTCAAGAGTTATTTAGAAGTGTATTATTTAGTTTCCAAATGTTTGGAAATTTTCCACCTAGATTTCTATTTTTTACTTCCTACTTTGATGCCAATGTGCTCAAATAACACAATTTTTATAATTATATCTTTTCAATTTGTTGAGGTTTAGTTTTTAGTGCAGGATATAGCCTATCTTGGTATTATTCCACAGGCACTTTAAAAGGATTCTGAACCCAATTTCCAACATGTGAATGTGATACCAGTTGGGGATTCTATAATTTAACTCAATTCTGACACTATCTACCCAGTGATAGATCCCACAGGTTAAGGGGTTAGTTTATGAGACTGTCCCCACTCTCTCCGCTTCGAACTCAAATCACAAATTCAGGTTGTTTTCTGCACTTCTAAACAACTGGCTATAAATCAGAGGTTCCTCCAAGCTCCACCTTGGGCTCTATCAATTTTCTGGAGTGGCTTACAGAACTCTAAGAAACATTTGACTTAGTACATGACCTGTTTGTAATAAAAGGATTTAACACAGAAACAGCCAGAGGGAAGAGGTGCATAGGGCAAGGTACAGAGCTTGGAGTTTCTATGATTTCTCTGAGCATACCACTCTGCCCAAATTTCCATGTGTTCACCAATCCAGAAGCTCTCCAAGCCCCATCCTTTTGAGGTTTTATGGTGGTTCGTGACAAAGACATGATTGATTAAATCATTGGCCTTTGGTGATTGAACTCAATCTTCAACCCTGTTCCTATCTTTGAAGGTGGTGGGGTGGGACAATTGGAGGGAAATTTCTAACCATCTAACCACATGGTTGGCTCCACTGGCAACCAGCTTCCACTCTTACATGTGGCAGCCTAAAGTTACCACATTAACATAACAAAGACACATTAATTGTCCCCATCACTTAGGAAATACCAAGGGTTTTTAGAAGCTCTGTGCCGGAAAAGGGGACAAAGACCAAATATATGTTCCTTATAATCACAGTATCACACATTTGCAAAGAAGGTATATTCTGCTATTGTTGAGTAAAATGTTTTATAATTTCAGTCCTTTTAGGTGCTGGTTTTGAGTTTGTTCATACCTTGCTGATTTTCGGTTTAGTTGTTTTATCACTAGTGAGAAGGGTGTTAAAGCTTCCATTCAAAATTTTTGGATTTTTCTGTTTGTCTTTTCAGTTCTCTCAATTCTTACATCACATATTTGACAGTTGTGTTATTTGGGGCATACACATTGAGGATAGCTATGGCTTCCTGTTGAATTGAACTTTTATCACTATATAATGTGCTTCGCTTTCTCTAGTAATTTTCTTTGTTTTAAAGACTATGTTATTTATTATTAATATAGCCATCCTTGCTTTCCTTTGATAAATGTTTGCATGATATCCTCTCTTCTATCCTTTTATTTTTTTTAAAGATTTTTATTTATTTATTTGACAGAGAGATCACAAGTAGGCAGAGAGAAAGGGGGAAGCAGACTCTCTGCTGAGCAGAGAACCTGATGTGGGGCTCAATCCCAGGACCCTGAGATCATGACCTGAGCCGAAGGCAGAGGCTTAACCCACTGAGCCACCCAGGCGTCCCACCATCCTTTTATTTTTAATCTACTTGGGTTAAAATGAATTTCTTATAGCTTGCATATAGTTGGGCCATGTTTTTAAAAAGATATTAGGAGATAGTTTTCTTTTTTCTGGAAATAAACCCCATTACCAAGTTGAACCAGCTGTGCTGATAAGATGTTGGTTTCAAAAATACTTTTGTGATTTCTTAACATTAGGTTTGGTAAGGCCACACAGTTTGCTCCAATGCAGATACTTCAACAACTCTTAGGTTGGAAGTACAAAAATGGTACTAAATTTTTTTTTCCCTATTTTCTTCTGGTCTCTCCTAACCTCCAGACCGTGTTTTCTCAGATTTAGAAGTTACCCCTAATATTGTAAGGACTGGCATAGTTATTATTAAGAAATATAAATTATAAAAAAATTGCATAGAGATACACTTTCTCTTCAGCTCTGCAAATAGAAATTTGAAGTACTATTGATTTCTGTAACTACATCAATCACATTGCACATTTAGCACTTGGTGTTCCTACTACTTGGAATTTTCTTCCTTTTAACATTTACATGGCTTACTCACTCATTTTATTCACAGCCATGCTGAAATGCCACTTTCTCAGAAACTCCTTCCCTAGTATCTCCTGCTATAAAACTTTCTCTTCCTTTCCTACTTCTTGAGCTATTTCATTTTTATTCATTGCACTAATCACTCCCTACCTGGCTTCTTAGTTTATAAATCTGTGTGTTTATTCCTCTTTTTCTCTGTCTCCCCTCTAGAATATAAGATCTGTTACAGCCCAGACTTTGTCTGCCTTGATGACTGTGATGTCACCAGCACCTTCAAACAGTATCTGACTCAGAACAGAGTCTGTGTCAGAATGTGTCCAGAAAGGAGACTCAAAGTAATTGCCTCCTTACTTCTCTAGAACCTTTCAGCACATATGTTTAAATCATGTAATTTTATCATGTTTGGTTCAAACTATGCAATTACAGCAATGACATTGTTCTTTTGCAGGAAAAACCTATATTTTGGTTCTTGATGTCTATTTTCCAAACAGTCTAATCAGTTCTATCTATAGCAGAAATTCCTCTAGATAAGAGCTTTTTTTTTTTTTTTTTTTTGGAGTTATCTGTAGGTAGGCCAACTATTAAATGGATTTTTTCCCAATTTGGCTTTTTTATTCTTTTGGTCAGTTGCTATAAAGGGGTAGTAGGTGAAAGGATTGACAATCTGCACTTATACCACCAGTTTTCCCAGGAGTCATAGTTTTTTTTTCAGTAACAGGATATGATAGGAAGAATATAGGGCAGTGAACACCCACCACCTGGGGATATGGATAGTATTGTGAGATTTCCTCGAACCATTCATATTATCAAATGTCATAACAAACTAAATAAATGATCTATATCTACTAGTCAAATGTGTATGTTAATGGTGTTAGGACAACCAAAAAAATTGCTTTTAAAACTTAATAGATCCATAATGGTTTTTACTTGTCATTATAAATATGCATGTAGTTCATTCACTCAGTAGATAACATATGAATATAGTCCATTATATGTGTATATTTTGCTATTAATGAAAGCAAAATTCAACTTCTATTCTGTGAGGAGCCTAAATATCTTCTAAATAGTTTTAATAAATAAATTAAAAAGTTTTAATAAATAAACATTTATTTAATAAATAAATTCAATAAATTAATAAATCAATTTAATAAATTTAGTAATAAATCATTTTAATGAATTAATAAAGATATATTATATATTATATCAGGGTATTACATTATCTATTTTAATGTATGATAATTTTGCTGGCCTCATTAAGAATTGTGGCTTTGCCAAAGTCATAGACTTTATTTAGTTTAGAGACTTTGAACATATTTAAAAATAGAGTTTCAGGCTTCTTTTTTCATACAGATCTTAGTTAAGAATCACAAAACAAACTGAGGGTTGCTGGGGGGAGGGGGTTTGGGAGAAGGGGGTGGGATTATGGACATTGGGGAGGGTATGTGCTTTGGTGAGTGCTGTGAAGTGTGTAAACCTGGTGACTCACAGACCTGTACCCCTGGGGATAAAAATACATGTTTATAAAAAAATAAAAAATTAAAAAAAAAAAGAATCTCTACCATTTCTATTAGAATTAGAAATAATACATAAATATATAAAATAATACATAAAATATAATAATACATAATACATAAAATATAAAATTCTCCAGTGTACAATAAATGAATATAAATATTATGATTATTAAAGACAATTTAATTATACAATATTTATTTCTATGCATTTCTAAGTTTTTCATGTAAATAATTTGTAATTAGAAAAACTATCTGTCAGACTAAGCATACTGAGTTTTCATTTGTTGTTTTGGGTAGAATGTTCCCTTGGATATTTTATTTGCTTTGGAACATCAAAAATACTTGACAGTCAGCTATTAGAATGTAATTTCCTTCCTTATAATATTAGTGGGTTGCAGAACACAGAAGTTGAAACAAGAATGAGAGAGGGAACTGGTGGGAAAAGACATAAAAAGGTAACAAAGAATGATGATGTCAAAAGGAAACTATGTGTAGAGATGCCGGGAACTCCAGGATTGAATGCCTTAGAGTTTATCTAACTCAACTCCTTAACTACTTATTGAGGGTTGTGTCCTTAAGAAAGGGCCCACAATTTTCTAACTTCTACCGATCGGTAGATTCAGGTAAGAATGAAGCCTTTTCAGATAAGACTGAGACTGGATGGATGTTCACAGACCATTTTCTTCTTTCCAGGCTCGTAGCTCAGTAGTATTCCCCAGTGTCCTTTGCAGTTAAATGCGGCTATGTAATGGATTTCTAGCCAATGGACTTCAAGGAGAGGTGACATGTGACTCTTCCAGTTCTGGCCTTGGAGAACCTTTCTAGTACAATCCTTCATCTCTCTGTTCATTACACTTGAAGGTTAAACAAATGTTGTCTGAAGAGGATGAAGTCATAACATGAAAGGATCCTGCATACCAACTGAACCTGGGAAGCCCATTGACCTAACCATTAGAAATACACATGTTGAGATCATTAATAAAAAGTGTTAGACTGCTGAGATTGAGGGGTTTATCTGTCATAGCAGTTAACATTAATGTGGTAAATACAGTCTGCAATTACAATGAAAACATTGCATTGAAATTATATTTCTTTAAATCTGAATCACTTATTTGACTGCTGTGACAACTCTGAGTTTAGAGACAGTGTTGTGTCTCATTCATATTGGTATCCTTAAGTTAATGCAGGTATTCAATGAATGCCCGAATTCAGTGAATGATGGACTGAAGTTTCACATGCATGGAAATAACATATGTTAGGTAATTTATAAAAGTTATCTCATTGGGTGGCTCAGTAGTTAAGCCTCTGCCTTCAGCTCAGGTCATGATCCCAGGGTCCTGGGGTTAAGTCCCACATTGGGCTCCCTGCTCCACAGGAAGCCTGTTTCTCTCTCTCTTACTCCCCCTACTTGTGTTCACTCCCTCACTGTGTCTCTGTCAAATAACAAAATCTTTAAAAAAAAAAAAAAAGTTACTTCATTTAATTATTACAACATTGCTTGTGATATGTATCATTTTCTCTATTTTATAAGCAAGAAAGGAACATGAGAAGGCAAGTAATGTGGGCAAGGTTGACAGCCAACATGAGAAATAACAGTCAGACCTGCCTAACTCTGAAGTTCACATTACTTGCTTGAAACATATGTCACAAAGTCTGCAGAAATCTGCAATTTATATCTATAACCTTGTGTCTTGTTGTTTTCAGAAACACTTTGGTCATATTTCAGTTCTATGCTTCACTGGTAGAGGTGGAAACTCTTAAAAATCCCAGAAGTAACTTTCGTTTCTAGAGAAGCTTATTAGAAGTTATTATTTTCCAAAATATTTTATGTCTATCATATGCATTTATTTTGTTTTTTAAGAAGTCTGTAGGTTTGTCCTTTGAAAAGTGTTCTAGGTTTTTTTTTTTTTTTTTTTTTTTAATGGGAGGGAGAAGGTGATTTTTCTTCAATGAGGTATTTTATGATTTAATCAAAAATAAAATACCAGTGACTTGTTATCTTCCAACAAGAACTCTATAGTCCTTTGCTTGCACACTTCTTATTAGTCTTCTTGGCAATGGGTAATCACTTGTATCCCTTAAATAGATGAGATGCCAACAAATATGTAATAGTGGCTTGATACATCAGCAAAGAAAAGTGCCATAATGACAGCATAATAAATCTGAACATGAAAAGTTAATAGCCACATTAGTGACAGCCTAACTATAGTGTGAGAAGCACATGGAGCCTGAATTTTCTGCTTCTATTTCATTCTTTTTGTGATACTCAGCTCTCCCTAGAATGCCCTCCTCCCTCCTTCCCTACGCATGGCCTAAAACCTGTAAAGGGGTAGATACCCTTCAAAGTTCAAATAGACAAATTAATAATTCCTTTTTCCCCCTCCCATAAGAAAGGATCTTAAATTTATCTGGATCAGGTAAATATTTTTATAAAAAAATATGACTTTGGGGTCAACCTTAAAGAGTTAAATGTGTAATCTGAACCTAATATATTTATCTAAATATTTACATTGGGAGCTATTCATCTTGATTTGTTCCAATCAGGGTCATTAATCTCTATTAGGATAATCCCTCTGCTCTCTGATTAAGTATCACAGCTCTGTCATGTAGACCTATATAAAACTCACCATGGTTCTCTCATAGTGGAGTCAGAGATAGCTGGGCCACACCTCTGAAGGTGCAACTAGGTACAGTGACCCTGCTTGGTTCATGGGAGGCCGTTTCCTCTTCTCATTATTGCTGGTCTATATGGGCATTTTGTACTGGCCAGTGGCCAGCGATTGCTTTAATTCACTCTCAGAATTAATTATGCTTTTCAGTGGCATAAATTAGGCCGGAACAAGAAGCCAGTAACACAAGTCTCCTACCTCTCCTCCATTCTTTATTTTTAGCTTCACTTCTTTCATTTCCTAAGGTTCCTTCTCATCTTTTCCATCTTCCCTTAATCTAGAGTATCCACTTCTGTTTTTCCCTTTGACAGAGTAACAGAGCCCTCTGAAAAATATCTCTTATAAAATATTAAGTAGACCAACATTAAAAAAAAAAAAAGGTGAGGCCAGAGAATAAAACAGATCAGAGAAATAAAAACCTAAATAAATATAAATACCATAATAATACTAGAAATCATACTGACATACTGACAAGTAACTCCCATATGCCAAAACATGGGCTCAACTTTGTATACATTATTTTCATTTACTCTTTACAATACTGATACTACTGTCTTGATTTTATAAGCAACAGGGTTACATAGCTAGAAAGAGGCAGAGTGAGTATTTTAATCTCCATCGGCTGATTTCCAAAGCCAACACAGAGCTGAAAGGGTCATGCAAGGAAAATGGATCATTTTTTTACAAAATGTAGTCATTGTTCATTCAGAGATCTTGGAGGGTAATTAACCCAACTCCATGTCCCTGCCTTCCAAGGCATCTATTCCATTATTAATAGTAAGAGGAAGAGTAGCTATAATTTATGTCATGCTTGCAATGTGCCAGACACATTCTTAACCTAGAACACGATCAGTGATTCTAACTGTGGGTTCTGAAGTCAGACTGCCAGGATTTGAATCCTTGTTCTACCATTGTGAGAGCTTGGGCCTCTGATCCTTCATAACACCTCAGTTTTCTCCTTTCATAAAGTGGGAAATAATAATATCCCTATTAATATAGGGTTGTAGCAATAATTAGAGGAAGTAACGCACATATGTGACTGCAACTAGGGAATGTGACTGCAACTAGGAAGCATTCAGTAAAGGTTAACTACATTGTGATGTTCTTTTTATTGTTGCAGGCAATGTGCAAGGAAGTGTGCAAAGCAATGTCCTACCTGCACTATTATACCTGTTCTTAGTAATTCTGAGTTATGCATTATGGTTATCCTTATTTTACAATTAAGGAACATGAGACCCAGAGGGGTTCTGTAATTTTCCTAAAGATACAGAGCAAGGAGGGGCTGAGCCAAAGCCTCCCATGTCAGCCGCTCATACTCTGACTCTACTGTTGGACAACACTGTAGGTAAGCAAGCGGGTTTCTATTTGAGGCCAAACTGTGCCAATGAAATTTAACCCCTTGACCTTAGTTTCTGGTTATTCGTAGTTTATGCACATCACTGAACTGTGAAAATTTTCTTTTTCCTTCCTCCCATCTAATGTTCTACCTTCCTCTTCAACCACCCTACCCCAATGATCCTGCTTCACTAACCTCTCAACACAAGTCATTTGTTACAGTTTTTCTAGGGAAAATGTACAAAATAAATACATACTACCTAAAACAAGAAAGCAATTTTTCATAATGTGTTTAATCAAAAAACCTGTCTTAAATTTAACCGATAAGATCTATAAGGATCGATGCTTTTCTTATGATGGAAGGTAATGATAGAGTCAACCCACTAAATTTGGGAGTTTCTCAGCCTATTCTCTTGAGAGAATTCTCAGACTCTCTGAATCTCTCTGAGACTCAGTCTCTGAGTCTGAGACTCTCTGAGAGGAGTCAGTTCTGTGTCCTTCTTTGCCAGCAAGAGAGGGGCATGTGTGTCCAAATTTACTCTGCCCCAGTGGGAATGGGGTTCCAGCTTGGCAGCTCATATTACCTTACACCCACAATGCCTGGGACTGCCGTTCAGGAATCAGCATCTTTAGAGAAGTTATATGCCTTTTGCAAATTTGTATCATAGCAACATGCACATTTTAAATAAATAAATGGTTCTCCAAATAACTTTATTCACTGAGGAGAGATTTCAGGTTCTTGTCTCTCAGTCTGAATAGCACTTGATGTTCTGTTCTTCCTGTGTTGAATCTAAAAACCACACAAACTTTCTTCCCCCTCTGTAAATTATTATCACAAGTGGAAAATACCTTGGTTTTCAGGGGACGGTAAAACACTGTTTTTCAAAATTCTCCAGAGTTATTAGAGAAACAATGTCAAAGATGACAGTTTGATTTAAAAGGATGAATCTCTACCAGATATCATTTCCGTATCTACCCCTAGAACACGGACTTGGCAAAGGGAATGTTCTGATTTCATTTCCAGTCAGCTCATGCCTTGAGTGCTCCTCTTTGTCATTTAGGGGGAAGGGTAAAGTGAAATGGAGTAACAACAACAACAAAAAACTACAGGACAGAACATTATACAATTTTTGCATACATAATTATATGAAGAATTATGCAACTGAACCAAGGAAATCAGGCTAACTTCCAAATAATCTCTATTAAATTTTTCCCTCATACTTTGCTGTACCCCACTTCTGTCCTCCATGGTTTACAGTGAGTAGTCTAACATAAGTCAAAGACTTCTCGTATACAAAAATCTCTACTTGTGGGAAAAATACCTGTCCAGTCTTCATAAACAAGAACTTCATCATTTAGAAAATTCATGGCATCCCTTCCTGTTTGGCTCTAGACATGGCTCATCTTTCACCATTCTGAGGTTCTCTCTCAGCTTCAAGCTTTCTCTGACCTCCCATTTCCTTTTCCCCTAGTAGTTAGGTACTCTCTTTGGATTTGTGTAACATTTTATGTATCCTGCTGACATAATCTACATTTATTTGTCTGCATGTACATTTACTTTCTATAGCGTAAACTTCTGAAGACAGATGCTATGTTTAGAGGTTTGTTGTTGTTTTTGTTATTCCAAATTCTTTAGCAAATTGTTTCAAGAAATGTTTGTGGCTAAAGATACAAATGTAGTGATTTGAAGGGCATGTGCACCCCAATGTTTATAGCAGCAATGTCCACAATAGCCAAACTATGGAAAAAACCTAGATGCCCATCAACAGATGAATGGATAAAGAATGTGTGATATATATTTATATGTATATATACACATATATGTACACACATACACACACACAATGGAATACTATGCAGCCATCAAAAGAAATGAAATCTTGCCATTTGCAACAACATGGATGGAACTAGAGGGTATTATGCTTAGCGAAATAAATCAATCGGAGAAAGACAATTATCGTATTATCTCCCTGATATGAGGAAGTTGAGAGGCAATGTTGGAGGTTTGAGGTGTAGGAGAAGAATAAATGAAACAAGATGGGATTGGGAGGGAGACAAACCATAAGAGACTCTTAATCTCACAAAACGAACTGAGAGTTGCTGGGGGGAGGAGGAGAGTATGGAGTGGGTGGTTGGGTTATGGACATTGGGGAGGGTATGTGCTATGGTGAGTGCTATGAAGTGTATAAACCTGGCGATTCACAGACCTGTATCCCTGGGGTTAATAATACATTATATGTTAATTTAAAAAGAAAGAAAGAAATATTTGTGGGTTGGTTGGATGACTGGATGGATGAATTAAATGACAAGACTTAATAGTAGAAATATTGGCATCACTACCTTGAAGATTCAATAATCAAACATTCATTGATTTAAGAGATGATTAAACTAAAAGAAGCCACTGGATTAAAAACAAAAAGACTTGGATTTAAATACCTATAACGGTACCTACTTGCTGTTTGGCCTTGCTCTTATTGCTTAACTTCTTATCAAAGACTACCTCTTGCATAAATTGGGCCTAATAAAATTTATCTGAAGGGCTTTTTAGAAAACTTAAATAAGATTATGTAAATAAATGGTCTGGTCAATTATACACACTCAATAAATGGCAACTATTATTTCTAAGTCTAAGAACCTCTGTATACTTGAAAACTTATTTTTGTTTTTAAATAAAAATTACTGGAGACTTTCTTGTGTACATAAACCTGTGGATACACATTTTCTCTGTAACACTAATGTTCAAATCAAGAGATGATTTATCAGAAACACACATACATATGACCATGAGTACAAAATGTCTGTTGCTCCCTGGAAATATGTTTTGATTTAGGAACTGTTGCTTGTGTACAAAGCATATAGAATAATAATAATAATAATAATATTTATATTGTGGTTATTATGTCCCAGGGGCTGTTTTAAGTACTTCACTTATGTTAGGTTCCTTCATGGACACAAGAACACAATGATGTTAGTTTACCCATTTATCAAGTGGAGAAACTTAAGCACAGAGTAATTCTATAAGTGGCCCAAGCTCATACAGCTTGTAAATAGCCCCAGTTGGGCAAATTGATAAGGTAGCAATGACACGAGTGACCTCATTATGAAATAAGTGGCTGGACAGGAACTATTGGGTATTTGTAGAACAGAATCTACCCAAGCTTATGAGGCTAAATGTGATCGCAAAGAATGGCTTACAGAAACATACTATGCTAGTCTCACTTATGCGTGGTTGGAACGGAGGCTCAGGTTCCCACCCAAGTGAAGATAGTCTTTGTATTGCTTGCTGTCCACTGGCACCTGAAGTTGCAAGACTCTCCTGCATGGTGGGAGGCAGGCAAGGGCACTTGGCGTAGGTGCCCAGAGTACTGTTTGGATTTGGAGCTTGCAACACTTGTGTGTGGCTTGTCCCTGAAGTGGAATGCAGTGATATTTGGGGCATGTAATCTCTCTAGAATGTACCTCAGCTATGTAATCACATAAACTGGCATATATGGAAGATTTATACAAATGTGGAAAATTCTGTTGTGAAAGAGTCTCGTCACAGTGGTGACACTACTCCCGCGTTATTTATCATACCAGAGATCATAAAGGAGGGTGACTAAAGAATGTCAGAACGTGTAGCTCTTTCAGACAGTGGTTTAGTGTACAAAGAATCACCATGAGAGCTGGAAACAGGTAGAGCAACTTCTTCAAAGATCCTGATTCTCTCTCAGGTAGGGCCCAATAATTTGCATAATGTGCTTTCCTGGTGATTCTGATGGGGGTTATCTGTACCACACTTGAGCAACCACTGCTTGGGGGCCTCTAGTTGTTTAATAGCTGATATCATTTGTTTTAAATGCTTCAAAAACTGAAAAATTACAGAAATGATCTCTTGACCCTTATGTCATTACCCAAGGTCCTAAGATACATAGGCATTCTTACACCAAAAATTAGAAGGCAATTAGTCTCGGATACACTGTGGATTATAAAATTATCCTTCAGTAAATGACAGAGATATTTGAGCCCTCAGAGACTTCAGGATGCCATCAGAAAGTCAGACTTGGCCTTGTAATTTTTTCTACTGTATTTAAAAGGTCCATTTCCTGTCACACGTCTCAGTGGTTGGACCCTTGCTTAAAGACGGTGGGGACAGGGAAAATGCCTCCTGGAGAAGTCCTGGCATTCCATGATTTCTGACTGCTGCTAAGGACTTCATCAAGTTTAGAAAGGCCTCTTGTTGCTACTGTGTAATTGATGACCTTTCTAACATCAATCTTACTGCTGTATTAAAGTGACTATAGCACACTGGAGACTAAATAAAAGGAATTTGAGGTTCGAATATAACAAGTACTGCCAAAAGCCGTGAAAAGGTTGGTGGCTGGTCACAGATTTTGCACTTTGGTCTGAACATCTTAGATCACTTCACTGTAAAAGGAAAGACACTGATCAGGGAAGTGTTCTGAGTCTGAAACGAGCTCAGAGACATCAGCACCATCATCATCATTATCTTGGTGATCATAGTCAACATTATTATTCCTCAACAAATTTAATTAAAATCTGTGACCTTCAGCCTGTAGTACAAATGATTTCTGGTTATTTATTCTTCAGCTCAGTTCTATGAAGTTTTGTTATTTTCTTCTCAAAGAGCCTGATGAAACATTTCGCAGTGCATGTAGAAAAAAAATTAGGAATTGGAGTTCTTCATCTAAATATTATCTTCAAAGCTTACTTACTATTTATGTTGGGGCAGGTGCTTGACTTCTCTGATCTTACTTATTTTACATTGGTAACATGGGGATAGTAATTTTTTGCCCTTGTGACCATTGTGAGGATACAATTTAGAAACCAGAAGTATAGAATTTAGCATAGAGCCTGGCACTGAATATACTTTAGTCACCTCCCCCTTACCAAAAAGCAAGGTGTTTTATTAAACACAAGGCACTATGCAGAAATTTTTATTATTGGAAGGGTCCTTATATATCACCTATTTCAACCTACTGACTTTAAAAATAGGGAAAAGCAGGATTGAAAACAGATTGTTCATGCAATTATTGGCCACACCGGGACATGGAGCTTGCAATGGAGCCCTATTAATGATTACGCCTGTACAACTAGTATAAAATGCAAATATTCCAGGCAAATTGGGATTTCTAATCAGTTTACCTGAAGATAGCCAAGACTTGCCAATGGTCCAAAGTACTGATACTAGCCATATTTTTTGTACTCAGTTCAGCATTCTTTGTGACCATACCTGCCCCTGTAATACCTTATCCTTGAATTATATTAATGATAAATAACATCTTAAAGAATTATTGAAAATATTTATACCTTTCCAGAGACCAGGCTAAAGCTTGTTCTTAGCTTTCCCCTCTGGCCCTACCCTTCTTCCCTTATTCTCTGCTCCTGAGAGCACGCCTTCAGTAAAAAAACAACTTTCAGGTGAATCTCATCTCATCTCATCTCAGGCTCTGATTCTAGAGGACCCATTTTCGATAGGTTTCAGGGTCCTGTCCTGCTTGTGTACCACTCTGAACTTTGAGGACAGAAGTGGAGGCCTTAGATGTACTTGTTGAGCTCAAGAGCTAGGAAAATCCTAAGGCTAGAAATAACCCCTTAAAGAAATAACCCGATTTGAAGGGTACAAATCGTGGGTAGAAGTTTTCTGGGAAGGCTAAGGTAACCCTAACGCGGGTTGATCACTCTCCCCAAAAAGGTATGTTGAAGTCCTACCTCCAGAACCTGAGAATAGGTCACATTTGGAAATAGGATCTTTGTAGATATAATTAAGATGACGCCATACTGGAGGAGGGTGCATCCTAAGTCCAACATGACTGGTATCCTCGTAAAAAAAAAAAAAAAAGAGAGAGAGAGAGAGAGAGAGAGAGACAAGCCTGTAAGGAAGGTGCTGTGAAGACACATAGAGCGAACCCCAGTGCAAAATAAAAGGAGAGATGGGGGTGCGCGTGAACAAACTGAAGACTGCCAGCCACCACCAGAAATTAGGAGAAGGCATGAAGCACAAAACAGTTCATTCCTCTTAGCCCGGAAGAGGAAATCAATTCTGCCAGCACCTTAATTTTGGATTTCTAGCCCCTAGAACTTTAAGAGAATGAAATTTTGTTGTTTTAAGCCATCAGAGTATCTGGTAATTTAGTTCAGCAGCCCTGGGAAATTTATCTACCTAAGTGTACAGTGGCAGTGAGTTGGCATAAACTGGGCTTTTCTTCATAAATCTGACAGAACCATTTCTATACCAGCTGTTGCTGGCAATTGTGCCCCCCTGCCCACCCAATTTCTTACCTTGAGGAAATCCAGACTAAAGGAAACAGTGGCCAAAATAGGCTTCCTTTTCTCCTGTCCTGTAGAGCATTTTGCTCCCATTAGGCGCTGCATCTAAAGAAATCACACACTCACAGAGGGTATGTTTATGTAGTCCTTTCCATTATAACCCAACCCAGCCCACCTGAAATGCTCTGACACTCTCGAAAATAATTCTGGTTAATGAATAAAACATGATAAACTGATAATTAGCTTTTGAAAGTGAACTCTTTAACAGGAGGGTAATTCAGTAAGGTTCTAATTGTTTTCCCCAGCATCAGACCTTAGCTGACATTTGGTTTTAGCTTCAGCATAACAATTCCCTATGTTTAGAAAGACCATGAGCAATTTCCTAGGACTTGGCCTGAAATTATTCACAATGCCTGGATTACACACTTTGAAAAATGTGAAGTTGTACATTAGTCAAGTTTCCAAATCTACTTTTGGCTTGGGTTCCTAGCTTGGAGCACTCTACTGAAACATGATCAGCCATGTTTTTTGTGATTATTGTTATTGTTGTTTTTATTTCTAAGCAAAACAACATGAAAAGATCTTTGCTATTAGATAATTAACAACTTAAGACTTGTAGACGTTGATGTTAATGGCAATGGGTCAGGCAGAATTTAAGGTCAGATATTTTGCTTGCCATGGTTTCTTCAACATTTTGAATGTTCATCCTAAATGGAGGATATTATGAGGATTATTTCAAAGTTCATAAAAATACTTTGGCATGATTTTTTTTTTCGAATTAACAATCTGATAGTCTATATGCCTTTGTGAGAAAGTTGTCTATGGCCCTAAAAAACAAACAAACAAAAAACAAAAATGTATTCACCAAAGGTATGCTCGGAAACACGATTTCTCAATTTTTCTTCATATTTTACTTGAGGAAAGAGTAGAAGAAATAAGGAGTTGTTTTATATGAAATATGCTTAGTGTCTCTTCCTAAAATCCGATTTCTGCTGTTAGCTGAAGCCAAACCATCCTTTAGAGAAATGTGAAGAAAATGGCAGAATTCTTTTCTTGAATGCAGTCACCCACTCGTTGCCTGGATCAGTTCTTTCCTGGGTGCCAACTCTGGAAAATCCCACATGCTCCCAGCATCATAGTCTAGTGAAGGGAGTCTTTACTGGAATTGATGCTTGCAAAATATTAATCCTTAAGAAACCACTTGTCTACAATGAGAATCAAAAGCATTACAAGATGAACCCAGAAATGACAAATTGAGGGAGAAGGTACAGGGTTGAAGAGAATGCTGAAAGCTAGCTAGCAAAAGTGTAGGTGGTGATTGAGAATCAATAAGCTATGCTGGAGTTTGCAAACCAAATGTTTACAGTGGCCTGGCAGGAAACAGTTACTATGGTCTCCCAGTGTACATCAAAATCAATTGCAAAACTCCACTTTGTCCAAAGGGGGCAGTCACAGTACAATTGCAGTTCATAGTAGCCTAGTGGGAATGCAGCAGTATGGCTCTCAGATTTTCCTGGTTTGTTAAAAGAAATCAGAATTTCCAATTAAAAAAAAAAAAAAAAAAAAAAAAAGCTTTTGGGGAGATGTTTGAGAGCTAATTAAAAAATACTGTTCAGGCAAAAAACTTTTTCAACTCTATGGAGACATGGACCATTATCTTGCAACCTCTTGTCTGCACTAAAATTTTATTTCAGCAAAGGCAAACCACAGGTTTCAATGTTACAAATAAAATGATTTTTCTGCCTTATACTTAAATGAAATGTACTAAGAGGTCAGTTTAAAGATAAGAACTTCTGTCCTTCAAACAAGAGAGAAAGAGGAGCCAATGGAATAGGTAACATTCAGAGAGGGACAAAAACCAAATATTTTGTTCTCCCCACCCCCTCAAACATTTCTTTTGAGAAACGGTCATGAGACACATGTTTGTGAGTTGCCGAAACTTTTAGCTGATGCTTGGAACTATCATGTTATGCAGTTTTTTGTTTCATTTTGTATTTCTCTGAATGGTAATCTATTACAAATAAGTAGAGTAGAACCTATAGAATGCACTCCGAATTTGTTCTAATATTCCTCTTCCAAAGAGCCTTAAAACTTAACTAAGAAAGAAAAATCTGTCCTAAATTGGATACATTACCTATGGATTATTTGTGGATGAGAGGAAAATAAGCAACCACCTTTATTTCATGAACTAAGTGAAGACTAAGGACTTAAATGTCCCAATTTCCTGAAACCATCTGAAATATTTTGTACTGGGATAATTTTGATATTGTTGAGAAGAGAAGAGATAATGGCTAAGGACATTTCTAGGGCTGCTAAAGGAACCAGGGAGATTTCATCACATAAAAATATTACTAGTGTCTTTCTTTTATTGAAACTGAGAAGTTCTTAAAGAATTCCTGATAAAAATAAAGATTAATTTGTTCACAGCTGAAAGTTTAACTTAGTACAGGACCAGAGACAGGATAAAATGTTCTACATTTTACATTTCTGAGTCAATAAAATTGATAGCAGCTTTGTTTCACATTGGGGAAATTATTAGCATATGGAGAGATTTTTTTACATGACTTAAAACAGAAGAATGGCATGATACAAATTATGTGAATTGCCCTGATTTCTTTAATTTCAACTGAAGATATACTGGCACACAAGGGGGGGTTCTTTGAGGCTTCAACTAAAATAAACAATAACAACAACACAAATAATTATAACTCAAGTACTGAAATATAAAACACACAAAAAATTTCATCTCAATGGTCCAAGTCCACGTGGGGACATCTAGAACCTCTTATTATGAGTTATTCAGCATGATTTGGCAAAATGAAAAGAACAAAGTGAGTTGCTGAACATATGGGCTATAAGGTGACACAAATTTGCATCCTGAGCATTTTGGCTTCTGCTGCTGAAGTTAAGATCCCAAAGGTACAGGTGAAGGAACATGCTAGTTGTACATCATCACAATAGTATTTTAGCTGAGAACCATATCTGTGTGATTATAGGTAGGGCAATTTCTTTGATCCCTGGTTTGTCTCTTTTATTTTTATTTTTTTGTAAAATCAAGAAAGCTATGCATATTGTACCTCTTCGGTGTTTGTGGTAATGCTCTTTCAAATATGAGATATTATTGTCATTGGGTAGAACTTCTTCAAACCTTTTGCCAAGTGGTTGATAGTGGACGAAGGCCTGCCTATATTTTCTAAACTATGAGAATAGAAGGCGGAAAAAAAAAATCACATATTTTTTCCCCTAAGTACTTTTTTCACAAGGTTACAGAAAAGTAGGACAAGCCATAACCTATTTTTAAAATTTCAAAATTTTATTCAATTTTTTTGAATGTTAATGCCAAAGTTTCCAATCAGAAGTCTGGTTGTCAAAAACAAATACTGCCTTCAGTTTGTGGTCATTAAATGCATGTGGATTAGCTATTTTTAGAACCTGAGACTAAGGCTCGAATTGGCTGTCAGTAAATAGGCATAGTCATCACTCAATTTATTTGATAGAGTCTGTTTAACGCTCTATTATTAAGAATAACTACTTAAAAATCACCAATACTCCAGCTTGCATGAGAGTTGAATATCTCATCATATATCAGCTAATAATAAATTTTTCTTTGACCTCTTAGGAGGCAATTTAAAAGTAATTGTGAAATTCCAGTAGATTAAATATTATTAGCAGAAATGATGAACTATATGTCAGGAAACCTTAGTTGAACTGACATATTTTGACTGATAAAAGGAAAAAAAACCTGACCAACAAATTTCTCAGGAAAAACAATATTCTTAGCACAGAGTTCCATGTGTGTTTAAGACTAGATATCTTAAATAAAATCATTCATTTTTTTTTTTTCAGGACAAAATTGAGGGTCTAACATAGCTACAAATGACATTGGTTTGGCATCAGATCAGTTCTACTTTAAATATGTAGGAATATGAACACTGTCAGTATAAGATGTATTTTAAAACAACTTTACTGAAATTTATAGAAATTAGGCTTAGATTTTGGGACCAATTTTGAGAGGCAAGTGACTTGCGTTTACTAAATTCAGCTTTTACTTTTTTTCAGCATAACTTTATAGTCATAGAGAGTTGAATTAATTTTTTTTAATTTTTTTTTTCAGAAGCAAGTCATCAAAATGCCAAGCAAGTTGGCCCAGTTTCCTCATAGATATTTTGTGTTGAAGCCATAAAACATGCCCACTGTTCTGTGATGATCAATCTTATGCCTAGATCCCTTTGCAGCAAGACTTTTCCGCAAAATCCACCACTTCCACACATTTTTTTTTCCCATAATGACTTTAAAAAACAGATGTCATCCCAAGAAATTCTTCTTGACTATTTCAGGAAAGCTAAACTTTCCAGAATCTCAAGACCTTTATTTCTTTTCTGTACCTAACAATATTAATTCACGGTCATGATAGACACAAAACATTTAGCGGAAGGTCTTTACCCAATATTAGCCTTGTCTCGCCCTGGTGTCCTATGCTGAAATTATACAATGATATATTTTAAATTGAGTTGAGAAGTATCCAATAAGACCCACATTGTTATTTTTAGTTAATAAAATTCCATTCATTTCTACCATGGCTTAAAGATGCCATAACACGTGTCCCAGTAGATTTATATCTTATTAGATTTAGATAATCAAATGGCCAAATGACTTTAACAAATTTTGTTTCCTGAAAAAAATACAATCTAGGCCCCCAATAAAGGACTATCTCCTTGCTAATTTTCTTTAGCCCTGTTTTACCATGTCTTGCACAGTACCTGGATTTAAAGAAGATTTGATAAAGGTCCAACTTCTATATTGGAAGTCAGTAGCTTGTATGAAATGTTACAATTGCATTATCCAACTCAATCTTCTAGCATAATGATGTTAGTAGAGAGCATAGTACCTTGACGTTATATCTACTTGTCAACTTCTCCAATGCCCTGTTTATTAAGATTCCCAAATGTGAAAATAGAGTTTCTCTTCTTAAAATGAAAGCAACTTGATCATTGGGGGGAAAAAAAGGTATTTCCATGGCCTCATAAAAGGATGAATTCTCTATCACTTCACGTGTATATAAACCCACACATAAACCTTAGAATTGTTCATTGTTCAGGTACTCATTTTTAGTTCAACTCTTTTTCTTATAAACCATTTTAGCCCTTCTCTTTGGAAATTACTTTTAGAGTTGACATACCAGTCATGAAAAGAACATGACTCCATTCTTGGTGGTTTTAGAAAACTTGACCAAACTCAAAGATATTCCACTAGATCATGCATATTAATCATCAGGTTTGACCTGAAATGCATTTTGGCCATTTGTAGAGTCAACTTGACCACCTAAGACAGATGGCTTTCTGTCATTGCAAACGGGAAAAAGGTGATCAGACTGAAGGTAGTTCTTGGTCCTTTCAGACGTGGGGAAGCCAAGGAATTCTTCAAACCCTGTGATGTTTTGTAACCTGCTTGGATTTCTAAAGAGAGTAGCACATGGGAGGTTTTCCCAGGGCTGAACTTGCCTTCCATTAACATTCATAATTCTGGTAAGCTATAACCCCATTCCTGAGAGTAACAACCCTGTAGGCCAATTGAGGATGATATATCAACATATCATCTTTCATTGAAAGCCGTGACACCACTCTCAGAACTAATAAGTAGACCTAATAAGTAGACAAGGAAGATGTGTCTTATAAGTGATCCATTTCACTTCCTGGTGGTAGCCTCTGTCATTATTAAAGCATGCCATTGAAAGTGCCGAAGAGATACTCTAGAAATAAATCCACCCTTTTAGTGAAAACCTACAGAACTCATATGGAAAACATTCACTGTCAGGACGCAGCTCAAATAATTCTTGCTGTAACAATGATGAGAGCATCACTGATACCCTTTGACTGTGGACAAAGTGGTCTTAGTCAAATGCCCATTAGTTAAAACACATGCAAACCCAGGGTAGAATTAGTGATGGGGAGACCCTTTCTGCTGAAGACGGAAAACACAACAAACCAAATAAGGATGAGGCATTTAGTTGTCGCTCCCTCCCATACTCACACAAACAACTTCCTTTTGGAGTTTGCTTTGATCAAAAATTATGATGTTCTAGATTGAGAAAAGAGACACAGTGAATCCTTTATGACTTTGTGAAAAGTCCAGTGTGAATTAGCAACTCCTCTGATAATAGTTGAAGTCTACATTCTGATTGATTAGATGAGAGAGGCCTACAGTGTGGTATATACTCAGGAGGGAGGGAAATACAGAACACACCTCCGGACATTTGCAAATATTTAAGTAGCTCCATTGTTCATGACAAGAAAGCAATTTTATTTTTGACAGGATGAGAGAAGTGGTCTTTTAATGCTGATATAGTAAATGAGCTCAGCCATATTACTGACCAAAAAATTGAGGACAAAGCATTAGTCGATTAATTATTACCCTGCTGGTCAGAGATAAAGTCTACAATACAATTGGACTTCTTTCAGCTCATTTTTTCCCCACCACTTTATGATGCTTTCCTTTATATAATTAGTTATTACTATAATGTCATCCATGCTAATGTATAGAAAAGTAGTCCTTAATACAAATATTAATTCGTATTTGAAGGAAGAGGTCTCTACACCACTTGAATCATTTAGCTTTGTGATCTGATTTCTTCAGGAAAGTTGACCACCACATGGGTATGGGGTCAAAGTATTTAAAATTTAATTGTAGGTGAAATTTAATGCCACGTGTGCTATATATTGGTCCTGTGCTTTAGAAACTTACATGGGAACATCCACGATAAATTTGAATAATCCTATTTTCAAAAGCCTTGTTGTCTATTATTTTTTTTCACTTTATGATTTCCTGGTCTTTTAATTTGCAAGTGAGTATGAACACTCTCTTCGTTAAATAGTTCTCTGGCAGTAAAATACGTAGCACCTTTCAAAAAAAAAACCAAATTATAGCTCTGATGATAATGGCATGAATTATTGCAATAAGTGAAGGGAAGCCTAATAGTTCCTTAAGATTGCAATCGTTACAGATGAGGCAGGGATGACATAAATTGCCAAAAGCCAACTGTGTTTGCTTATGTGAATAGAACCACCACTCTTCAAAGATTAGGACCAGTGATAGGAGCAATTTGTCATGTGTAATCACCTGTTTTCTCAAGAGAGAAATACAGTACCTCCCCAACGACTGTTTCCCATTTGTCTGGATGATCCGGATGAGGGGCAGCAATGCTTTTTCCAGAGGCATCTGGCTCTTGCAATGCATTTATATCTGTTTCAAATGAAATCGGAGATGCTTTCCCTATCACTTCTTTGCCATGGGTGTGATGCGTGGGGAGGGATATATAACCATAAAGTCAGACCACCCTTCGGGATTTTCAGAGCACCGGTGCTGACCCATCTGAATTATTGATCTTTATTCATGAAAAAAGTTCCCTAAGGGAAAGGATAGGGCTTTATAGCAGTCTGAACCGTAACGGATGTTGATCTGGTGTTGATAAATAATGTGGAGTGGAGGGAAGCAATTCACAGAAAGTCCACTGTAAGTTCCATAGTTAGGCTTCATCCTTTATTAGGTAGTGAGGAAAAGACAACTGATGATTACAACTCCAATTTAAGAGACCATTTAAACAAAAATGGTTCCATAGCGAAGTGAGGCAGAAGGGATTTAGGTATTTCTGAGTTTTCTCATATGGCTGATGGAGAAAATATGGCTGATTTGTTTGTTCCCAGCAAATCATTAAAGTTAGTAACACCTTGTGATCCAGGACTCTTTGCATCCCAAAGGCCCTGACTTCTAGTGGACTGGCTGATTCACTTTGGTGAAAATGGGGGAAGAACAGCAAAAGCACGGAGTAGTGAGAGTGCATCAATTAACATTAAGTTCTCCAACAGAAAGAGGTTTTATCAGGTGTAAAGGCTGTTGGGTAAGGATTCAGGCTAAGTTACAGTGAAAGATCAAACTATTTAACAAACCAGAACAAGGCAACTAAAGCTCAAACCCTTTAGAAGCTGGTCACACGGGATATAGACAGAGCCCCGAACAACAAACTCACGAGTGACTTTCCATCTGGCTGAACCAGTAAGGGGTGTGTGTGGAAAAAAAGGAAACACTTGCTAAGACCAGAGAGTAGAGGTGTTGGTAAACATAAATCACCGGATACTTTCAAAAAACAAATTTTAATACTAACTAACGTGTTTAACCAGAGATGTGTGGTTTGAAATTCTTTTTACCAAAGACCAATGAAATAACTTTTGTCTTTTGTCTAGCTTATCTACCTGCTATCTTCCCTTTTCTTCCTTCCTTCTCTCCTTCCTTCCTTCCTTATTTTGTTGATTGTTTAACAAAAGGTGTATAAAGCCAACTGTTTTAAAGATATGTTTATATGACAAATGTCTACAGCTGGATGACGGAGAAGAACTCCGAAGACCATGTTCGATGTTGAGCACCAAGCACGCTATGGGTGTTTCTCAAATATAAAATGACAAATGCAATATACCTATCTCTCCAATGGTTTCCTCTGGAATCTTTGTACCTCTCAAAAAGGTTACTACAGTTTAGATAAGAGCAGTTTCAGGAAGGCCATACCCAGCCCTTCCCTATAGATTTAAATAGTCTTTACAAAACCTTTTCAAAAATATTTTTTTTCTCTAAACCTAAATCATGTAGGGTTGATTTGTACATGTTTTAACATTGTTCTAAGTTTAAGTGTCCTTGTTCTTAATGCAACAGACTGGCTGCATCGAATCCCATCATAGTGATAGGTATACAATAGCTTTCTATGGGAAAAAGCAAATAGCCTTTATCACAAATTAAAGGCACAGCTATTTTTATGCCATTTGTTACCAACTTAATGATAACATGTAACATGGGATGGTTATATAATTATTTTATATAGAATTTCTTTTTATAAGTTATTCTCTTAATCTTTCTAACATATATACAATATACATATATTTATATATACCCCTGATAAATCTTGTTTTAAAGGTAAAACATCAACTCCTTTCAGCCTTTTGGTGACTATCTAAGGCTGCCAGTATTTCATAACTCCACTAGTGAAATCATGGTCAAGTGCACCTTACCAGAATTTTTCCAACACTATATCCTCGGTCTGCAATCACCTTAGATTCATTTTTCTTGTTTTACTAGCATTTAAGTATATATTAATTGTTCATATCATGTCAGTAGGAAATCTAAAAAAGAAACAAGAAAAAGCCGACAATAGCTAACATCTATCCTCATGTTCAAAGCAGAAACCTTTGCCTAAGAGATAACCTTACTGGTATGATATAAAGGGGATATTGCAAGGATGCAATATTCTCTGTTTTTTTGTGTTGTTTTTTTTTTGGATATGTACTAACATGAAAAATCTTTACTTTAAACAATCATCTTAGGTTACGATAATTTCTTATCCACTAAACAGAACAGTTGTACTGATTTCTTTCTAAACACCCACAATGCACATGTTTACCTGTTTTCAGATATAGATTCATTACAAAGATTTCTTTCCCTCTTTCCAGCAACACTGCTTCAGGGGGAGGAAAAAATACTTTGTAAGAAATGACCTTTATTAATATCTCCCCCACCTCTATGCTTAAGCCGTGCTCTCTTGTCCTCAACTTAAAGTTACCTATAGTCTGGATGGGGGAGAGAATATGGACCAGGAAGACCTCCGCAGAACCCTCCGGTGTTTGTGTATCATTTGGCTGCTTACCGGCATGAAATAGTTGTTCATTCTACCTTTTGCAATTCTTTATAACCTAGTGGCATAGATTGAGACACAGCACTATTGTTTACAAGACATCTACTGTATCTACTTTTGTTGGGATAAATACCCAGTAATTGCTGTCATAGCAAGAGGACCAGCACGGGTACTACTATTCACAGTGTTGCTTTTGTTTTTGTTTTTGTTTTTTTTCTTTTTTGTTTTGTTTTTTGTTTTTCTTTTTTCATATTATCTTAATCTACAGAGTAAATTATTATATACATACATTGGAACCAGTTAATGCCCTTACAATGTATAGCTGTTTCATAAAGCAGGAAAGACAATGCAGAGGGAAATAGGTGCCCAAAAGCACAGTCACAAAGGCTTCAGAAATTCTAGATACCACTACAAGTCAATGCTGGAGATCACTTCTAAAACAATCAGTGTTCAAGAGGAATGCTTTAATTTAGAGAAAATACCACCCCCCCCCACCCCTAAGCCTCCCTCTTTTTTTTTTTTTAAATAATCTTTTCGGTTCACTATCAAAAGTCCTGGCTCTTCAGATAGACTTTAAACTATAAATAAACACTGCATAGTTCTCTTTTTTTTGTTGTTTTTTTTTGTTGTTGTTGTTGTTTTTTGTTTGTTTTTTGAAAAATTATTGCAGTACAAGTACTCCCATTTGGAACTCAGTAAGGAGCAAACAGCACAGGAGTGTGGGCGGTCCGAATAGGTCCGGGAGCTGGCCGCAGGAGAGCTGGCGGGAGTGCTGAGGTCTGGAACAGTGTGGCTGCTGGAGCAGTTCGGAGACTGAAGGGGGAGTTCACGGCCACTGCGGCAGCAGCGGCTGCAGCTGCCAGTGGGTTTGGTAGAATTCGTGGAGCCAATGGCTTTGAAGGTTCTTTTGAAAATACTAATTTTACCTGCAAGGGAGAGAGAGAGAGAGAAAAAAAAAAAAGACAGAAGGACAGGAGTTTGGGCATCTACCCATAGAATCCAGAATGATGGGCAGCTTTTAAAATGTAGCAGGAAGCAACTACAAAGATAAAAATCACACTTGGGAAGGTCAATAAGAATAACGGAAAGTGTAGAACATCTTTCCTTTGAAAGAGCTGGAAGAGCACTTGAAGATGGCCAGCTTGGACTGTTGGTCCAGGAAAGTACTCAACAACCTTATTTTATTTTTCATCATAAATATACCACCTGAGGAAAGTATTCATGTTGAGGAAGAAAGTATGGAATTTTCACTCCACTTTACACACACACATGAACTGTCACAGAATTGATATTTTAAAAGAGACATTTATTAATGCTGACAGCTACTATTAGGCTATCCAAGTGTATAAACTGGGCAGCCCAGCAAGGTGTGAGGTATTAATGAAGAGAAATAAAAATAACAAAATTTCACTTTCAAGGTGAAACTTGCCTCCCCCCCCAAAATCTGCCATTTTATGCTTCCTCTTTGTGCTAATGGTAACAATATTCTCTCAATCCTACTCTACAAAACCAGTTCATTCTTTGGCTAGTAGCATTAGTAAGATGGCTGTTCTCACAGAATGTTCCCATTTATGGAAACAGTAACACAGTGAGAGCTAGGAAGGAGGTTTTGGATGGTGACATTAACACAATTTGACTTCCCTGTTTATTTAAGAACCATTCACTTGATTGTTGAAAGCTGCATCTATGCTGGTCAGAAATAGCACTCAAAGTTATGACTAGTGCTGAAACATCAGCTCTGTGCAGAATTCACAGCCTTTCAATGCAGCTAAAATTGCTTCTGTACAAAAGAGTAAAGTGACTTCATTTGCATAAAAATGGGTGATGCTACTAAATTAATTGGGTCAACTCCTACTGAGGTCTCATAATAGATGATTGCAGTTTTCCTTTAACTATATTTTCATGTGCCAGCAGCACACAATAGCACCGATTATTAATAAGATCTATTTTGAAGAAAACAGATTTCAAAATGCACAATTCAGCACATGCTGAATAGATCAGTTGTTCTTAACTTTTCATTGAGCCCTGGATCTCCCTGATGAAAGCTATGGTCAATTCAACCAGGAAAACAAAAACAAGAAACAACAAAACCCCGCCACGTGGTCATAAATATTAGCTTGAGATTGTCAGGTTTCACAGATTTCCCTTGAATTCCTAAAAAAAATATTCCAGGTCAGGACATTTATACTACTATGTTCACTAATAAAAAGGTGTATTTGGGGTAATGGAAAGAAGGCATCTCCCAGGAAGAATTTCCCCAGGCCTCAGATATTATTCTTGGTGTAATAATTAAATAAAATCAGTCATGCCCTTGAAGCCATGCTATTCAAAATCCAAAACTGTTGAGGGGATCAAAAACACCAGTGCTTTGTCCCATGAAGATATTAAAAAAGAGAGACAAGAACTTTTTTTTCACTGAACTTTCCTAAAATTATCCACTGACAGCAAGACCAGATATCATGATATCACTTACTTGACTCAAAAGTTTGGCTTTACTCCCTTCCCCACGCTCTGTCATTAACCAGAGCCCAACTCCAAAAGATATAGCTACCAGACTGTGGCTAAACGTGGCAAACCACCCACACAACTCACAAAACCAATAATTCTATTGTTGGAGTGAGGGTTGGGACTTTCCAATCAATTGTTTCTTATGACTAAGGTCCCTTCCGTTTATTTCACTTAATAATTGACAGCAACAACAAAAAAATCAAGTTCATCAGACAGTGGGACATTCAGGATCACTGTTGATTGGGAATAGATGATGACACTTACCCCCAGAGGATGTGCTGCCTTCTGTAGTTTGTTGTAAGGACTGTATTTAGGTTTCGGGGGCTTCCCAGCAGCTCTGTCTTTGTGCCTTCTACTGCTAATGTGCTATCAAAAACAATTAAAAATGACAGTGTTTAAAAAAAATCATCCCCCACCCCACCCCCCCAAATACTGATTTAACCTAAGGAAGAAGATTAGTTATTTAATACAAGTTGGAGAGACAAAAAACAAAAAAGCATGCACTTTTGTCCTTGGGTTCTGATGGCTTGAGGATATATATTTTTATGTTACCTTTTTTAGTATATTTTTAACAAATAGAAGGCTCTTGGTTTTCCCAGCCTTTTTCTTTATCGCTGTGCTGATCTCCTTTTTAAAAGTGTACAAAGGAAAGGAATGTCTAAAGGAATTTTATGTGCAAATAAACAAAGATGCCCAGGCAGGCATGAATTTATTTCCATACTAATATTTACCCTCACATTTGTACAGCCAAATGTCAGCCCCTTAAATTCTAAAGATAAATAACGAAGGTGCATAAAATGAGCACAATATTGCACACATGCATATAAAATACAACACAATATGAGGGCTGGGCCTTTAGTTGGCAACGTCTAACTGATCTCTTTGGAGGGCTATTCACAGTAAAAGTGAATGCAATAGGATTAGTCATCCCTTTAGCAGGTGGCTGCAGGATTTAGCAATACAGTACAACACCATGTAATAAAGTACATAAAATAAAAGAATAGAACAGTATAAAATTAGTTGTAACCTGTAAATATCTAAACAAGTAAAAATGGAACATTGCAATTTGACCTTTCAAGAAAATCAACACTTTTGAGTGGGAAACCTGGCAGAGAAAAGATCTAATACTCCTTTTCCTCCCACTCTTCAGAAAAAAGAATAGTACAAACTCACTTCAGACATTTTCTGAAGGGACTTAGAAAATATTACATTTTACTATTTCCTTGGCAACTAAACTAGGCATAAATAAATAAAGGCAGTGAGTAGAAGATAAGTGGATGGATGGATAGATGGACGGACAGGACGGAGAGGAAAACGGGAAAGAAAGGAACAAAGGAAGCACACACATTTGCTTATCGGGATGTCCCCTATCTGTTGTTTTCATTTCTAGAATATGCGCTGTCTACCTGTTTAAGTTGTGTTTCCGAGTTGACGTGCACATCACAGATTTCACAGTGAAACGTTTTGTTTTGCAGACCTGTGTTTCCCTTATTAACTGGTCCTTTGCCTTTCACGCCTGCCCTAGGAAAGGCTTTGATAGTCCCGCTTCCATTCCGAGCTTCTAGCATGGTTTTGTGCTTAGTACCTGCCAGGAAGATTTAGAAAAAAAGAAAGAAAAATTAATCTTAGCTAGTATGTGCCTTTGGGAAATGATACAGAGCAGTTCTTGCAGGGATTATGACTGAGATATGCTTAACTTAGAAGACAATGAGGTCTGACCACCTTACATTACATAATTAATTGCTCATGTTTTTACAATGTCCCACATATCAAACCAGCACCATTAACAGAACACCTACACTCCAGAGTCCCTGGATGAAATTAAATGGGTGTGACTTTGTTGCACTTCCTCTCGATGCTAATAAGACATAAATGATAGCAGATGAGGAAGAGTGATTTAGTTGCTCAAGGTATAGTTGGAGGTGATGTGTAACAAATGTAATCAGCTTAAACATGGTGTGTTTACAGAAGTGGCACTAATTAAAGACCCACTTTCTAAACAGAATACAAACAAGCTTTCTTGGCTATGTGTTTTAGGTTCAAAAAGGAAGAGGAAGAGTATAAAGATCTTGATGCCTGAAAAAAAAAAAAAAAAAAAAAAAAGCCCATTAGGATAGTTAAGCCCAAACTGGTCATAACTCAATTTCAAATGTAAAAACAAATGACCAAGGAGATAAGCAGTGAAAGGCTAAGAAGTTACACTATACACAAAAGCTTCTTTTTAATAAACTGATAAACATCTCTGGGCTCTCACTCATGATGAGTGTAATTCCCGTTATTAACACTTGTTTATTTGGTTTTTAGCCTGGTAGTTTATGAATGGGAGTTTTCTCTCAAAATTTTGTTTACAAGTTTCTTTTTCTTCGTGTTGATAACTATTCTTTATTTTTATCACTTAGCCATATGGTTTTACTATGAAATTTTCTCTCGTCATCATTTATGTCCTTCCTTTCTGCCATTAAACCCTTTTTTTCAGTGGTTTCTCTTTCCTACTTTTGTTTATTAGATTGTTATCAGTTCTGGAGGCATAAAAAATAAGATTCTCAATTTTCTGGATTCCTGGACCAGCCTTCCAGAACCATTGATCATCAACGAGGAAAACACATTAAGGGGCACACTAGGTCAGCGCCAATGACCATCGCCTTAAATAAGAGGTGATGAATACAAGAAACAGGTTCACAGTCGCGTTTCTCTCTTTTAGAATGATTGCAACATTACCGAATCCAATATTAAAAAAGGTATATTCTTACAACATAGATTCCCCATGTTGAAGGTCGTATTCTTATGCACATCTATGAAAATGTTCATATCCCAACATATGAAGGAAAGAGAAAAAGGTCGACATCTTGTAAGTAGACTGGAGGACTTGAAATGTGGAGCTGGTGGGGAGGCCTCTCTGCTTTTCCCTTTCAGTTTGCAAGCCCCCTCCACCTGCCCTTTGCAAAACAGACACAAATATATTTTACTCTGCAGATGGTGTAAGTCAGTGTATGGCAAAACAATGCTTTGGGGAGCAAGATCTATATACAAAGATATATATATATATATATTTTTTTTTTCCTTTGTCTCACTGTGTGTGTGTGTGTGGGGGGGGTGTCTAGATGGTTGTCCAACCTTCTTTATCCAAACAGGTGATTTTATCAAAATACTTCTTTTCCATACAGTTTCTTCAGTCAAAGTGAGAAGCATTCCTGGGCTGGTTTGGCTTATCAATGCTTAGGAAGCAGTCTGTGGGAGAGCAGCTCTTATTCTGACTGTCTAGAGGGACTCTTGACCCACCCAATATCTTCTGTAATTGGGAGGCTTACCGTTACCCTGGAAGAAGCTGAATAGGAGTGGCAGATAATCTTTGGACCTTTGTAATAATAAGGCCATGAACACTGACCACAGCTGACTGGCTTAAATGAATTTCTCACTTGAAACGTGAAACAGATGTCTTGATGAAACAAGTCTTTACCTAATTCTCTTCCTGAACACAGAAGCACGAATTAGACATGGGCTTCTTGAAGGCAACTCCAGGGGTTTGCTCATCCTGTATTCTTATTGCCTGATCCACAGGAGATACAGCTCAAGTACTGGGTATGAATAAAGAGCAATGAACACAAATTTGTCAAGAGCATGGTGGACTCCGGCTCTGGCATGGTAGGAGTCAGGGATTGCCTCCATTAGCTGTGTGGTTTACATTTCTTTGTGCTTCAGTGTCCTCAGCTGTGGAAGAGGAAATTATTTGCTCCACTGAAGTGTTACATGAAATGCATTTATTGTTCTAAGGATTACTTTTGGCACTTCCATGAACTCTCAGTAAATTTTAGTGCTCTTCTCCTTCTTAACAGTGTTGGTTTTGTTTAAGCAAAAATTTAGAAATCTCTAAAAGTTAGTAAAGTCTATCCTTTGATAAGTGCCTTTTCTGTATATTAAAACTTAGTGAGGGATAGAATAAGCCCTGTCTAGGGACAGAAAAGCTCAAACGAGCCCAATGAAAATTATCAAAGGTTACCACTTCAAGTTATTGCCAGAAAAATTTACCCAAATTTGTAATAATCACTAACTATAAAACATTTTAAAGGTTTTTAATTATGTAGAGAAAACCATCAAAATCAGCTAAGCAAAGCATTACTTAGTAGAATGTTTTGGGGAGATTTCTTTCAAGAAAAAGACAATTTTTTTTTGTATTATTTGTGTCTATAACATACAACTGAAAGGAGACTTCCAGATCTTTTGAAAAGAGTATGTCCTCTTAAGTTGTTTTAAACATTCTTAGACTGTTTTGTGAATCATGCCAGTAAGCTATGATAACTACTTCTCTCAAATTCTTAAAAAAAAAAAAAAATACAAAGCAGGAATACTCATACTTAAATCCTGCATTCAAATGTTGTGGAATATAAATCCATTAACTGCAAATTCAGTGAAAAATAAAAGAGAAAGCAAATGAAATAACACAACTGATCCCCAAATAATGCTAGCAGCAACTGTGGTCACACTAATAATATGAAATGAAATGAAATGAAAAGCAAATGAAATAACACAACTGATCCCCAAATAATGCTAGCAGCAACTGTGGTCACACTAAGAATAATTCATCCTTACAAGGTGCCATAGGGCTTCTTAGCACCATTAAAGAGAGAGGGAGAGAGGTCCAAAGAGAACAGTTGACTTGCCCAGGTTCACACAGAATTGTTATTTGTGGATCTGAGGTAAAAATGGACTGAGCACTTCTAGCTCATCCCATGGTGATATACAAGAGGTTGTGTGTGATGGAAGCTATAATCTCAAAATTGGTTTACGATTAAAAAGAAAAACCATAAATGTATAACTCTACATTGAGAACTAAAGACCTTATTCCATGCATATGGAAGGGGAAAAAAAGGGAGAGAAATACTTAGAATTACAATTTAGATGCACAGGACACATATCCCCACCCTACAGTCTGGTTGTTTCTGAACAAAATTGGCCTTCAAACCGAGTTCCCTGAAAAAAGCACAATCTTCACAGTGGTTTCCTAATATCTAGCTCTGAAAGCAAGCAGAGAACTGTTAGTGATACAGGGGGGTTGGGGGGATGAGTGTGGGGGCAGTGGAGCCCACAGGCAGTGACTGTAGTTTGCTGTGGGTACAGGTAATAGAGGGATCCATGAAAGAGAACTAGAAAATAATTAAATGGACTAAAGCAGACCGTCTACTTTCCACCTTCACCATGAACTGGCAACTCTAACCTATGTCCATGATAAAGGACTGTGTCCTAGAACACAATTTGTCTATATCCTAAACAAGCAGTGTTTTTCCTGTTGAGATTTTAGCATATATCAAATTAGCCCATTGCTAACTTACCCTATACTAAACATCATATGCTACATGGAAATAAATGGGTAGACCTCTCTATTACACCGTGGGCCACAGACACACAGGAATTTGGCTACAGTCTCCTGTTTCATTAGCAATTCCCTACCTGTTTGAAATCATTCAAGCTCACAAAGGCTGCAGTTCATGCCTTTGGCCCCAGTGGTACTCTGTATTTTTAATGTAAACAATACATCATAAGTGAACAATGAGATGATAACACCTGGATTGTAAAGATGAAGTGACAGAATTTGAGCTAACTCCATTCAGTCATTCTGTGTGACCACTGGACATTTTTATGTTTAAAACAGTGAAACAGGGGTGCCTGGGTGGCTCAGTGGGTTAAAGCCTCTGCCTTCGGCTCAGGTCATGATCCCAGGGTCCTGGGATTGAGCTCTGCATCGGGTTTTCTGCTCAGCAGGGAACCTGCTTCCTCCTCTCTCTCTCTGCCTGCTTCTCTGCCTACTTGTGATCTCTGTCTGTCAAATAAATAAATAAAATCTTTAAAAAAAAAATAAAAAAAAATATTAAAACAGTGAAACACAGTGGGAGTCCCGTGGTGTCACGGCTTTGTTTGGCAAGTCCAGTAGCCCACGTTGGTAACTGCCTAGTGATGCATCGGTCGCTGGCCGCTTCCCTTCCCTGTTCCCCCTTCCCATTCCCTGACCCATGCCCTTGGCCTCGCCTAAAAGCCATTTGCTCTCAAATCCTGGTCTCAGAGTCTGCTTCTAATGGAACCCAAACTAAAACACAGCACACTAATCTTAGGATGACTCCTACAACAGCTACTCTTTTTGTGGCAGGCAAGTGAGCCTACAGAGATTCCCTCTCCTTTACATCCCCCTCCCTTGGGTTTCCCCACATGGGATCTGAAGGCAAAGATGCAGGAACCAGGGCACGAGGGGCAGTTGTCTGACTGTGGAAATGACTGCATTCACCATCCACAGGTAGAGGACGTCCGGGACACAATGAGCTGCCCTCCGCTGCTTCAGTTACAAAAGAGAGCTGATTTGCAGATCAAAAATGGTGCACAGAGGGGATTAAAGAGAATCTACTCGTATATCTTCTCTTCTTCCTGGGCCACCTCCAGTTCTGGCCCAACTGGCTAGTGCAAGTCTCGTGGGAGGCTGAAAATAAGCACTGGGTCTGGACCCTGGAAAAAAATCTCTGATGTAGGAAGGGAAATGCAGGGATAAAGAACCAAGCTTAGGCAGAAGGGGGGAGGTTATAGTTCACTGACCGTACTGAAGGTTTGGAGGGGACAACCCTATAAAGGGTTTCCTATAAGGTTACATGCATTTACCACCTTAAACTCTCAAATAAGATGGTTCCAGTAGTTCTCAGCTCTGCCTGTGCATCACTTTTGAGGTTTTTTGTTTTTGCTTTGTTTCTTTTCCCAAATAGTGGCTTCCAGGCCTGGATATATAATAAATCAGAACCCCCGGATATAGGGAATCATATATATCTGAAAGTGATATGGGTGAATGTGCTTTTAAAGCTTTATGGGTATTTCCCACACACAAAGCAGAGATAAGGATTATAGAATTGGAGTATGAAAAATGTTGACCTGATATGACATAATGAAATAACGAAGAATACTTTGCTTCTTAATCAAAGGTTTCTGATAAGAATTCAGGAAGGACATCCAAATTCTTGATAAATTAACTCCAGCCTCAAAGGTATGGTTTGTTTATCTGTCAAAGCGGAGCGCCCCCCCTCCGCCCCGCAAATGAATGTGTTTCTCTGTCACTATGCAGAATGATCAAGAATTGTTGAGAAATAAATGGACTTTCAATGATGTTTTTGCTCTCCAATTATCTGGCATCCCTGAATAATGTAATTGCATGAGTAAAACATGAGGCACGTCTGCACGGTATAGATTCTGACTTGGGGCCAGATCTTTTTCTGTGTTTCTCAGCCTCTGAACTCATGAACTCCCGGACGACAGCTCATGTTGCATGCAGGGGGGAAGAGATGTGTGGAAGGCATTGCTCTCCATCTGCAATTACTCCCGTAGAATACTGAAGTCAATACTTGAGCATTACCGTGCAGCACAGTGATTGGCCAGTGACAGACAACATAAAGCTGCAATATTAACCCAGGGTATGACTTACAAATGATTCTGTTCCTATTGTGATTGCTGACATGGTCCTGGCAATGAACCCAGCCTTTTAGAGGAAATCTAATCTAGGGCCAAAGGGCTGTCTAAAATCTTGGGCAGAATATATATCAGTTATCTATATCTATATATCTACACATAATTTAATTATAGATATAAATATATAATCTAGATATATAGATATAAATATAGAGATCTGGGCTCTCTTTTTGCATCGACTTATCCAGATAGATAGGTATAGGTATAGATATATAATACCTATATAATACCTTTCTATAGATGTAGATATACAATAGATGGATAGAATTGAAGTATATTGGGAAGCATTTCATCCTGGCTTATTAGTATGTTCTATTATGATATATTCGAGTTTAGTGTTTAAGTTAGAATAACCTAAGTTGAAATCATGGCTCAGCCACTTAGTTGGTCATGTGCCTGGCCTGAGCCTCAATCAAATAGCAAGAATAATATCTTTAGGTTGTCACAAAGAGTAAATAAAATATTACATGTAGAGAACACACCTCAGTGGTTGCCCATAATAAGCACTTTACCTTTAATTGTCCGGGTGATAAAGATTTACGCCAAACAGCATCATTTGCAGTAAAAACCATTATGGAGAGGTTTTAGGCAAAAGCACATTGAGTTTTGGAACCAAATTTTGTAGCTATATTATTGACAAAACTTTAGAAAATGTCATTTAGAAGCCAATGCGTGGGAGTACATAGCAGTTTTGAAATCAAATAAATGCAAAGCTTATACTCTAGAATTACATTGTATTTTATCTCCTAATATTTAATAACACACGTGCACATGCACACACACACACACACACACACATACACATCTGTAAACACAAGCACATTAAGGAGCCCCACAGTCCTCTCTTGTGCCCATGCAAATGACACTTTGCGTGTCATTTTTAATTTTTAATGGTTGATGACTTCCATGTAATAATTGCCAGTTTTCTACCACCCCTTTGTCCCCTGCTGCAAACGATCTAATCCATTCAGAGGAGGATAATTGCAGAGCTGTTGAGACAGAAGAGAAATCACTGCAACTCACCACTGTTGTGCGCCTCCAGCTGCGAGGCAGAGTTGACTGCAACCTTGCAGAGCGAGCAGTACAGAAGCCGTTTTGCCTTTTCTTCCTCAGTCTCCGTGGAAGGACATGAGCTATTGCCACTGGCTGTCGTGGGGCTTTTTTCCACTTTGGAGGTGATCTCAGTTGTCATAACACTGCTTTTGCGAATTTCCACAGTTGTCGTTGATACTGCTGGTGTCCCTGCGGTACTGTCTGCATTCAAAATAACAGGAAAGAAGGCGAAAACAGTGGTATTATCTTTCCCTATTTGGAAATGTATCACTAATATTACATTCTGCTAATAATGATGAGAGCAGCCAGCAATTGCTGCCTCTCTACTATGAGTCAATCATCTCATGAAGAAATTTGCATAGATGGACACGTGTAGTTGCCTATATTGATTAAAAAAAAAAAAAAAAACCACGCAGATGATTCTGAAAAATACACCCAAATACACTTTCAATTTTTTTTTCCTGTGGGACAAATAAACATACTCACAGATTTCTCTTGTTAACATATGGCCTTAGTAAAATTGTATTTACAATGCCCTGTACTTTGTATGCCTCTATTTCTACACAGATGGCTTTTTAAAAAATAGAGGATAAACACTTTAAAGATATTTTTATTTTTCTTTAATACTCGTATTTCTATTTTCCTTCTACATTTTTTTCTTTAATTAAAATATAAGTACTGATCATTTTCTATAGGCTTGTGCAAAGAAAGAAAAAAAAAAATGGAACCTGAAAACATAAGGGTTTGTTCAGATCAACGATTTAGAAAATCATTGTCCTATTTACAAAGAGTTATATATTCAATGCCGGGTACAAAAACTCTGGTCTGGCATATTTATTAAATGCATGCTTTGTACCGGGCTGCATTCAGAGAGTTTGTTATGTAGTTTTCAAACATCAATGGCCACTCTACAAGAAATTCACTGACTGGTCGCCCCATGTTAATGTCACATCATCGTTCTAGGAGTCTGATGACCACGGAAGTGTTGATGTACTGGAATGCTACAATCCTTCTGGCTCCAAAGTCTGATTCTAAATCTGGAGAGGTCAAGCTATAAAGCAAAAGTCCTTTATCCTGACTTCACTTGGGCATACACAGCTCCCATTCTGAAGATGACAATTACCAATTACCATCAGCAATGTTTGCCATATCCAATAACAAATTGCAAAGGATCTCTAATGCTCCTAACCTTCCTACCTTTCTACTATTTAATTTTTGTCTCCCAGCTGGCTGGTTCTTAACCTCCTATTCAAAATATTCCCAGGCTCTCTCTAGCTACACCTGCTCTTGGAACTGTTTTTCATTCCAGATGCTGCCATGGTCATTAATGCCACAGTGAAAAGTTCATAATAAGTGAATTAGGCAGTGGTTATAAGGGACAGTGGTCTGCCTGCAATGAAATGTTGTCCTCATAAATGCTTACTTCTTATTAGATCACATTATCAAGAGTTGATTGCAGTTATAGGATCCCCTTTAACTTGGATATCTCCTTTGATCCAGATATAAAGGTGGGAGTTTAGGTGAGATTGGTTATAGCTTCTTTCCCGAATATGGCATCAGAAACACTAGTCAGTCAGAAGAAAAATGGGCTCTTGTTGAGGACTGTTGTATAAAACAGTTCATCTGGATCTTATTTCCTTTGCCTGACATTTCATACATGTTTAATCACTTAACTACTAAGATCATCAAGTAAGCCTCCTTTAGTGTTTTGGAGAATATCCTCCAACCATGTAAAAAGAGTCTGCTCATCAGCTTTTCGTGGCTAGAGAAAAATAAATAAAATTACTCTAATCCCAAGTTTTGCACCAGAATATATTTATTCTCTCAACATTGACAGGTCCATTTCCCGATAATTTTTACTTGTCTCTTGAGGTGCCTATGTAAAATTACCAGGTAATAGCTAGAAAATATTTCTGAGAACCTATATATGGCATCAAATGCAATGACTATGATAGTCTAGTACCTATTCATTGCTCCCAACAAACCAGAAATGATTGAAAGCATAGGCCTATATGTCTATGAGTAAATAACAAGTGTCCAATTAATTTGCTAAGTGTTTTATATGTAAAATTTCATTTAACCTTCACACAAACTGTACAACTGAGGAAATTCCAGAAATTAAGGACATTTCCAAGGTCATAGATATAGAATATGGTGATTTAGGGCAAAGTGTTTTATAGCTTGAAAACATCAGGGATTAAAAAAAATATTGTGGATGATACTCTTGGCCATGACTGTGACACATGATAAGGTTACAAAGTAAGGTGACAAACAGAAGTAGGCTAAAACTACTAAACTGGTCTTACGATCAGCTCCATGGGGAGTAACAACCGTAAATACAGATATATATTTTAACTTAGTGTGGCTACATGCTGGAGCCGTGTGATACTCTAGGTATTTATTTCATTTAAACCCAGGGAAGGATATCCCTAGTAATACCCAACATCTAACAACTTCTCCTCTGGATAGACTATATTTATTTTATGTCTTGATCTGAAAACTGTGTGTAGCATAGATCATAGTAATCCTAAAGCAACTTCCCTATTTATAGTGATATTCATAAGAAAAGTATACGATAAACAAAACCATAGATCTTCTAATCCCTGTAACAGCTACATCGGTATTTTTTTCTAACCTCTGAGGATAATGTACGTTTAGACCAAGGATGCCACAAGATTAGAAATGCCAGATTCTCTATGCCTAGGGCTTAGTTAAGTATTAACATTTCTCAAGGCAAGTCCTCTGCATGAGACAGTTTTAGAGGAATTAGTATCAAAAAGCCTAACTTCTGTTCTTTCTGCTTTTTGACTTCATAGCTGAGCACAAATCTGTTATTTTCTCAATTTTGCCTTTAATTTGAAAGAAATACAAACAGTTATATTTTTCACTTTAAATTTAATATATAAATCTTGTATCCATAGGTAGGATTACTATTAATTTATAACAGGACATGGATTTTTTCAGTTCCTTTTCATTTATCAGTGGTGAGAGAAATTTTTCATGGAAAAAGTAAGGTAAGTGTATTTTAAGATTATACTGTATTTAAAGAGAATCAACTATGTTAGACATTGCCTAGAAAATTACATCTAGTCAAGAAATTTTTCTTAATATGGTACATTAAATTACCAATTATACATAATTCTTTATCCAACCAGAAAAACAGAATCTTCAGTGGGTGTTTATGTTAACAACATATACCTTTGATAAGATGTGAGATGAATTACTTCTATACTTCCTCCCCCAAACTCACAACCCCTGTCCAACCATGGGGAAAACATTCAACAAACCCAAATTTAAAGACATTTTATGAAATTCCTGACCAATAGTCCCCAAAACTGTTAAGGTCATCCAAACAAGGAGCATCTGAGAAACTGTCAAATCTAGAGGAGTCTAAGGAGACATGATGTGATGACTTTATATAATGTGGTAGCCAGGTTAGGATTCTGGAGCAAAGAAAAGGGGGGGGGGGGCATTAGGTAAAAACTTAGGAGATGTGAATGAAACATGGACTTCAGTTAATAATAATGTATCACTATTGGTTCATTAGTTCTGATAAATGCACTATGACATTGTGCGATGTTAACAGTAAGGGAAAACTGGATGCAGGGGGTGTAGGTGCCCTCTGTAATATTTTTGCACCTTTTCTGTAAATCTAAAACTATTCTAAAATGAAAAGTTCATTGCATTTAAGAAAAATAGAACTATAACCAGTCAACAAATAGTACATCATGTCAGTTACCTGGTAGAATCATGATCAAAAGAAATCTTAGTGGTTTCTTGGTATAGCTTTCTTAGGTTTCAGATTACAATTTTTCAGTCACATAGTGCTCTAGGATAGAAACTGGGACTTGACATTGCAACTCCCAATTCTAAATTAAGTGCTTATTATCCTGTGCTGCAATGAGTCACGGATTCATACTTGATTCCACCAACATTTATTAAGCAGCTGTTTTGTGCTAGGTTCTATATATACTAAACCACTGAGGATGAGAAGGCTGATAAATATCCATCATGGTTCATGAGACATCTCATGATGACTTGATGATAGTAAAGTTAAATCTTTAATCAGGTTTGTTCATTGCTAAATTCTTGCACTTACACTTGGCATGAGAAAAACACTCAAATATTTATTAAAAGAAAACAATGAATGAATGGATAACAATTACAGCTAATGATTATTGAATCACTTTTAAAACATTTACAGGTATGAATTCATTCAGTTCTCATATAAACCTAAGAGGGGAACACCATTTTTATCCCCATCTTGAGAAGAAATTGAGGGATGGAGAGATTTCGGAACTTGCCCAAAGCCAGAGCCGCCAGGTGGAGCACAAGGGTTTGAACTTAGATAGTCTGGCTCAGAAGCATATGCTCTTCATTTATTTTTTATTGTTAAAAATTTGATTTTTTTTAATAAAAGAACTGTATACATTCTCTTCATCTAATGTATTTTTTGCCTCTTCAGCTAATTCAAATTGGTCATGATTTATTATGCATGTTTGAAGATAGCATCTTAAAAATTTGCCTTTAAAAGAAACTAAACATAGCCTGAGCTAGAGTCAATCATGTATGTCCAACCATCCATTTATGCTGAGTATTATGTTATTGGAATTATTTTGGGAGGAGGAGAGAAAAGAAAAATCAACAGCTCTCAAATAGCCTCTTGTGCAAAATGGTAAAAGTAAACTACAGGTCTTGTCTTGTCTTCCCTTTCTCTCTTTCTTTCTCCCTTCCCTCCTTCCTTCTCCTCTCATCCCTTTTCTCTTTCCTTTTCTTTCTCCTTTCCTTCCCTTCCCTTTCCTATTTCCTTCCTTCCTTACCCAAAGATGGGAAATTGGAATAATGATTTACTTTTTCCCCAAAGGTTGACTCAGATTTCTTGGCATTCTATAACCAGTGACCTTCTAAGAACTATATATGTCACAAGTCAAAACTAATGGGTGCTATTCAGTGGGAAGAAAAAGGTTTGAGATGGGTTGGGTCTGTATTTCTGGGCAGTTTTTCTGCTAGTATCCTGTAGCAAGTATTCATCATTGCAACTGTCAGTATTTGGCTTTGGCATCAAAACAGATTGCTAATACTTTGTGGGATGGGGTTTTAGTTGGGAACAAGAGAAAAGCTGTCAGTATTCAGAGTGACCCATTTGTGGTCCTCATGCTTGTGCAAAAACACTGCAAATACTTTTTAAATTCCGTATAGCATAAGAAAAGATTCCAGAAAATATCAACGACTTGAATTCCAGAGAGCAAAACAGAGCAGCTAAGTTACATGGTCTAGGTAAGAAATTTATTCTCCTAGACACAAACCTCATTACCCAATAGGACAACTAAAGCTGAGTTATTTTAGTTTCCTCTCAGGTGACAGGAATTAATATTATGACCCAAAGATACTCATCATGTTTTCCTGTAAATTAGAGACTCAGAATTATATACAATTTACGTCCTTCCTCTATGTGTGAATTTAAGTCTCACCCAGGCTTGTTAGCAAGTGAGCAGAACAGCTGCTTCCTCTTAAATATGCTGACATTCTGAAGTATAAAAAGGTGCCTCGTGACCAAAAAATAAAAATAAAAAAAATCCACAAGTTTTTTTTTTTTATAAATTATTTCTGGTGGTTTCTTTCCGGTGGATGTAAATTAATTTAACTAATATTTATTGAGTACAGGACCACACCATTAGACCCAGGCAAGAATGACCTCTACATTGGATACTGTATTTTTGAGGTCTTCACATTTCACAAGGCATCAACACAAAAGTCTATTTTTTGAATTTGTTGATCTTATTTAAAAAAAGGTGTTTTTCAAAAAATATTTTTATTTATTTGCCAGAGAGAGATAGAGAGAACATAAGCAGGGGGCATGGCAGGCAGAAAAAGAAGCAGGCTTCCTGCTCAGCAGGGAGCCCAATGTGGGATGTGGGACTCTACCCCAGGGACCTGGGATCATGACCTGAGCTGAAGGCAGATGCTTAACTGATGAAGCCACCCAGGCATCCCTTGTAAAAAAAAGTTTTTAGAGAGTTTGATAACCAAATGAGCAAGTGAGAAAGATAGGAAAGGGAAGTGAGAGCTGGAATGGGTACCTCGGAGGCCTGCATACAGTCAGAGCTTACAAGTTTGTGTGTGTATGTATGTGTCTGTATCTGTGAGTGTGCATGTGTCTGTGTGTGTTGCCAGGTGGGTGGCTCAGTCAGCTAAACATCCGACTCTAGATTTCATCTCAGGTCCTGATCTCAGGGTCCTAAGATCAAGCCTCTTCTTGGGATTTGTGCTGGGTGTGGAGCCAGCTTAAGATTCTCTCTCCCTCTCTTCTCTCCCTTACCCTGCCCCTGCTCCTGTTCTTTTTCTCTCTCCAGAAAGAAAGAAAGAAGGAAAGAAAGAGGAATGAAGGGGGTGGAGAGGTAGAAGGAGATCACAGCCTATATCTGGAAACCAGAGGAAGAGGTTAGTTTGTTCATACCTGGGCTTCATCAAATCACCTTAGCAGACAAAGTCCGGGGAGAAGAGGTACCTCCCCCACAGGCTACCTGATTTGGGTGGATCCAATCACCACCCAAAAAATCCTAGCTTGGGGAGCAGCTTCTGCCCTGCCCTCCAGGATCTGTCTTACCCCTTGGCAGGACTCAGGTCTGACACAGGAGAGTAGATCCCTTACCCTTCAGGTCACAGGGGCAATCCCTGGGGTGCAGGCTGTGGGGTTGCTAGGTGAAGGCTGAGGTAGAACACGTCAATATTCATCTGGATGACATAAGGTTTTCATCTGCACTCTGGTCTTAGCCCTGAAACTTTTGGTCTGGGCCTGAAAGAGCCCTCATACATTAGACCCTGGGCTACTCACTGGAGGTGAAGAAATAAATATGATAAAATTTGTATACTCAAGAGGGATTGGGCACTAATACGATGGGGAGAGGAGGCAATGGATTTTCTCTTTTTGAGGAGGATGAGCACGAGTAGTTGTAATGCAAACTTTGATTTTATCATGCTTCCAAAAGTGCAAGTACCATGCAAAAAGTGATTCCCTGTACTTTTTAAAACACATGGCATATTTTGTACTAGAGTGACCTCAGTGAAACTCTTAACATCCAATGAAACTCTTAATTCTTCTCCCTTTACAGTATTTGAACTAGATTTTCCATGCCTTGCACATATTAGAAATTATAGAAAGGCAAGAGATTTCAAAAACTCACAAAACAAAATACCAAACAGCAACTTTTGAAAGGCTTCTCAAAGCTACCCAAAGATGATCTCTTTGAGGCAATTACATCAGGGGTAGATTGAGACACTGATAATGATTATCTGTTGAACTCACTTGGATTCACTTTGTGCCATGTATATCACATGCAGATTAAAACATAAATTATTTCAAAGAAATGTATTTGAGACAGACCCTATTTGGATTTGCCTCTTGAAATTAGGACCAATTAGTTTCATTGGGAATGGCCATTTTTTAGGAGCATCTAAGATTTGAGAGGGTAACATTAGATTAACTTTCAGAGGATAATTTATCAGCAATTTAGGTTCTTTCTATCACTGATTAGAGTTTTGGAGTAAAAAGCTAAGGAAGGAAGTTGCCAGGTAAGTGCATAGTTGCAGAAGCCCTTAAAAGGAAGTGATGATTAGGACCAGAGCGAAGAAGGAGTGACTTGGGTTAGGCAGCTCTAAGTTCAGCTAGCTAGGGGGAGGAGGGGTGGAGGAAGAGGCCAAGCAGGAGGGACACCAGAGACCCCTGAAGCTCAGGAAGCTAGGAGCAGGAACTGCTCTCAGGAGCAGAAACTGTCCAGACCCCTGACGAGGTAGGTAGGTTGGGAGAGTTGGCCAACCAAAGTGGAGATCTACTTATACTTCCGAATCTTATGTCTCCAAAATGTCCTTGACCTCAAAATGGACCTCTCTGGTTTGAAATGGGATCTCACCGAGTAGAAACAGACATAAAGCTAGGCAATAGTGTGCCCACACACACACCCACTCACACCCCGCCCCCCACACACACCAGGGAAGGAAGAAGGTGTAAACGAGTGAAGCAGGGCAGTTGACAAAGACGGTATGAGCAGCTGTGGTAAACTGGAGAGCACGCTCCCTAGGAAAGGGCTAGTTCATTATACCACTTTAGTCAGTTACTGTTGTTTTAGAAAGTTGTCCATGGGGCATCTGGATGGCTCAGTGGATTAAGCCCCTGCCTTCAGCTCAGGTCATGGTCTCAGCGTCCTGAGATCGAGCCCCACATCGGGTTCTCTGCTCAGCAGGGAGCCTGCTTCCCCCCCTCTCTGTCTGCCTCTCTGCCTACTTATAATTCTTCTCTCTCTGTCAAATAAATAAATAAATAAATAAAATAAAAATATTTAGAAAGAGTTGTACAGTTTTACCAGAGCTTTCATTCTTATTTTGATAAAAGCCAAAAAGTTTTATTTAAAATCTCCAAATTTTAAGCATTAGCAATTCCGTGTGTGTGTGCATGTATAAAATCCTGTGTAGGCCCAAATCTTCTCTGTGTTCGATCTAAGCTGTGGGCTGCCAGTTTTGCAAGGTTCTCTAGGGACACAGTGGTGCTTCCAGACACACTCATTTCTATAACTGTTCAGAGACTCTGGTCTTATAGCTTGACTGAGATTCTCCCTCAGAAGACAAGGTCTCTCTCTACTTGAAGGAAAGGATTAGAGTTGGTCTTTTTTTTTTTTTTCTTTATCAGACAATTTGCCTTCATTATTTTCTTTCAGTCCACAAGAAGGGGCTTGTTATAGCACAGAAACCCTGGAAACCCTGGAGTGTCTTATCGACTATGTATCGGGTTCATAACTTTATATCTCAGGGATGTTCTTGGTTGATAAAAGTAACCTCAACAATCTCTATCAATGTCTTCATGTTGGAGTCTTAGTTTCTAAAAGCCAGGGGGATATATTATACTCCCTTAGTATATATATATATATATACATACCCCACAATACAACTAGAAAGAGCTTGGTAGATATTTTATAATTGATACATATAGAGGCTTCTGTCAATAAATTTGTTGTTAGGCATTTGCCTTTCTTTCAAAAGTTGAGGTCATATCCCTGTAAGGCACCAGACGTAAAATTAGCATAGCAACAGAAAATCTCTGACCTGCTAACCTAAGTTTTCATCCTTAATCAATTTCCTCTTTTTTAAAAAAAATATTTTATTTCTTTGAGAGAGAGAGAGAGAGAGAAAAAACACAGAGAAAGAGAAGCATACTTCCTGCTGAACAGGAAGCCCTATGTGGGACTCAATCCCAGGACCCTGGGATTGTGACCTGATCCAAAGACAGATGCTTAACCAACTGCTGAGGCCTCCTAATTTTTGTCTTATAATTCTTCACACACTGCTTCTTTCACTCTATTTTCTCTATGCTCCTTTGGTTCTCACAACATCCAACAATGATGAAGCTAAGATGTTAGAAACTTATTTGAATCAAAAATAATCCTCTTCCTGGAAACCTGGTGGTTGCAAAAAATGTATTCTATTTCAGAATCACCTGGAAGTTTTTTTTTTTTTTTTAAGATTTTATTTATTTATTTGAAATAGACACAATGAGAGGGAGCATGAGGGAAGAAGGTCAGAGGGAAAAGCAGACTCCTCATGGAGTTGGGAGCCCGATGTGGGACTTGATCCTGAGACTCAGGGATCAGGATCTGAGCTGAAGGCAGTTGCTTAACCAGCTGAGCTTAACCCAGGTTCACCCTCACCTGGAAGTTTTGATAAAACAGATTGTTGATGGACTACTATGCAGTCATCAAAAGAAATGAAATCTTGCCATTTGCGACAACATGGATGGAACTACAGGGTATTATGCTTAGCGAACTAAGTCAATCAGGGAAAGACAACTATCATATGATCTCCCTGATATGAGGAAGTGGAGATGCAACATGGGGGGTTGGGGGGTAGGAAAAGAATCAATGAAACAAGATGGGATTGGGAGGGAGACAAACCATAAGAGACTCTTAATCTCACAAAACAAACTGAGGGTGGCCAGGGGGAGGGGGGTATGGAGAGGGTGGTGGGGTTATGGACATTGGGGAGGGTATGTGCTATGGTGAGTGCTGTGAAGTATGTAAACCTGGCGATTCACAGACCTGTACCCCTCGGGCTAATAATACATTATATGTTTATTAAAATTTTTTTTAAAAAAATATATAAAACAACAATAACAGCAAAAATAGATTGTTGATTCCAGCCTTCAGAGCTTATGATTTCCAGGTCTGGGTTGGGACCTGAATATCTGCTTTTCTAACAAGTACCCAAGTGTTGCGGCTGCTCCTGTTGGTTTGCCGCCAGCAAGTCAAGAACCGCAACTGACAGATCTGTCAATTAGGGTAACTCAACTTTAGAGCTATAATATCACTTAAATAGAAAGTCACCGATGTAAAAAGGGGAAATGAGGGATCAAGTGAGCACTGTCCTGTTTTGCCTGTGACAAAGGGTGTTCCTGAGACAGGACTTCCAGTGCTAGAACAGGGGAAGGCCTGGCAACAAGCCGATGACCCTAGAAGGGAATTCAGGATAAATTAGGAAATGACTTCTAAAAATATATTTTCGATACTACTTAAAGCAAGCAATGAACACTTCTACTGAAAGATATATATATATATATATGGAGAGAGAGAGAGATGTGACAATAAATGAGGGAGGATGGAGACACATTCAGATCGCTTAAACAGAGAAACCTAACGATGGGGCTTAGTTAATCTTCCATTTAGCAGTTAAACCAGAGTCTCTCTTGTGAGAATATAGTCTTCTCTCCTTAATATACAGTCTGTGCGTTTCCAAGGGAATCCATTTCCTATATTGCTCATAAGACATCAGCTTCATCCCTTCCAAACACAGATTAATCTAAAGTCAATTCATTCAAAACTACGTTAATCATAAGATAGGACTGCTAGGACTTGGTAGAATCCATCGAGTGGCTCTGGCCACTGTACATACAATTGTAGGCACCAAGAAGAAGAGGTGAATTTTGTCAGAATTTGTGAACTTTCTGGTAAATTTTACAGAAGGGAAAAAAAGTAGACGTCAAAAAGAAAATCAGTTTATTTCAGAGCTATTTTAAATGTTTTGGATGCCACTAGATTAGGAAGCTGCCTTTTTAGGCTTCTAAAGGAATAAGAAAAGAAAATCTTTCCAAATCTAGGAATGGCAACCCCCTGTTCCAAGACATGCAGAGGGAAAAGTGCTGAATGTCACGGTAGCTGTTCCCATTTCATCAATGAGAAGGTCTGGGTCCTCAAAAACTCGATTTGAAATCTGGCAAAAAGCCAAGGAATGAAATTTTAGCAGCTGCCTTTGATAGTTTGTCTGTTTAATATATATAGTAATAGTCTTCTTTCTGGCCATATGCTTTAGGTAAAAAGAAAAGATCTGCCTTGTGTCTTTCCATAATAGCTATCAATTAAAAATTACAACACAATAAATCATGAATCCTGAAAGCTTTTACTAATTGAAAGTTAACACAAAGTGAGAGAGAGCATGCCTTCCGACTAGTGGATTTAGAATGTGTGAAGAACTGAGGACATGGAGATAATTTGCCAAGCCGCTTTCTATACAAATCCTTGCTGTAGAATGCTGTTAGGTAGTCCATAGACTAAGAAGGAAGTAATAATTGCCAGCTCTTCAGTTTTAAGGTTGTTGGTTTTTTTCTGTTTTTTGGGTTTGTTTGGTTTTTTGCTACCATAGATCTGTCCTGAAGATAAGAAAACAAGCTCTCATAATGGCTGGCATACTGATAAAATATTTAGTGTGGATCTAATTTAGACCTTATCCCATCTGGGCTTGGGCAGTTTATCATATGTGTGAGAACTGCTTACCAGTTTTCGTTACAGTGTTAGTGCTTCATGGACTAACTAGGCAGACCATGTTGTAATCACCAAAGATAACATGATGTAACGTGCCGCACTCAAACATCTGCATTAAAGGATTTTTTTTTCCTTCAAATTTCAAGAGATTAGGAAAGGTGTTTTTAGGAAGTAAGTTCTACTAGACAAATTATGGAAAATGGCTGGCAAAGAGGAGAGACAAAGAAAAAGAGAAGACCTTTAAAAATATCAAGGAAACAGAGAGGAGTCAAGGTGGCCGAGAAGTAGCAGGCTGAGACTACTTCAGGTAGCAGGAGATCAGCTAGATAGCTTATCTAAAGATTGGAAACACCCACAAATCCAACGGGAGATCAAAGAGAAGAAGAACAGCAATTCTAGAAACAAAATCAACCACTTTCTGAAAGGCAGGACTGGTGGAGAAGTGAATCCAAAGCCGGGGGGGGAGGGGCTGGCTCCCGGCAAGCGGCGGAGCAATGGAACACAAAATCAGGACTTTTAAAAGTCTGTTCAGCTGAGGGACATTGCTCCAGAGGCTAAACCGGGGTAAAACCCAAGCGGGGTCAGAGTGACCTCAAGTCCCGCAGGGTCACAGAAGGATTGGGGGTGTCTGAGTGTCATAGAGCTTATACATATTAGAACGGGGAGGCTGGCTACAGGGACAGAGCAGAGGAGTGAGCTCTCAGCTTGGGGTTACCTTGAACTGGTCGCAGGCTGGGTGAGCTTGGAGTGCAGCCAGAGGCCAGGGAGAAGGGAGTAATTGGGTGCTATTCTCTAAGGGCGCACTGAGGAGTGGGGCCCCGAGTTTGGCTCCTCTGGGAAGGAGACTGGGAAGCCGCCATTTCCATTCCCGTCCTTGCAAACTCTACGGAAAGCTTTCAGGGAACAAAAGCTCCTGAAAGCGAACTAGAGCTGGTTACTCAGCCCGGCCCCTGGTAAGGGCAGTGCAATTCCGCCTGGGGCAAAGACACTTGAGAATCACTACACCAGGCCCCTCCCCCAGAAGATCAACAAGAAATCCAGCCAAGACCAAGTTCACCTACCAAGGACTGCAGGTTAAATACCAAGGAGAGTGGTGGAATTCCAGAGGAGGAGAAAGCAAAGCATGGAACTCATGGCTTTCTTCACCTAATTCTTCAGTCTTGCAGTTAATTTAATTTTTTTTCTTTTTCAATTTTTTTTTCTTCTGCTGTTAATTTTTTTTAACTTTTACCCTTTTTCTTTTTTAACGGTTTTAACTAGTTTATCTAATATAGATATATTTTTTCTTTATTCGTTTTCTTTTTTTTTTTTTTTTGAACCTCTTTCTATCCCCTTTCTCCACCCCTCCACCCTACGATTTAGGATCTCTTCTTATTTGATTAAAGCGTATTTTCCTCGGGTCTTTGCCACCCCTTTAGTATTTTACTTGCTCCTTCATATACTCTTATCTGGACAAAATGACAAGGCAGAAAATTCACCACAAAAAAAAGAACAAGAGGCAGCAACAAAGGCTAGGGACCTAATCAATACAGACATTGGTAATATGTCAGATCTTGAGTTCAGAATGACGATTCCCAAGGTTCTAGCCGGGCTCAAAAAAGGCATGGAAGATATTAGAGAAACCCTCTCTGGAGAGATAAAAGCCCTTTCTGGAGAAATAAAAGAACTAAAATCTAACCAAGTTGAAATCAAAAAAGCTATTAATGAGGTGCAATCAAAAATGGAGGCTCTCACTACTAGGATGAATGAGGCAGAAGAAAGAATTAGCGATATAGAAGACCAAATGACAGAGAATAAAGAAGCTGAGCAAAAGAGGGACAAACAGCTACAGGACCACAAGGGGAGAATTCGAGAGATAAGTGACACCATAAGTTGAAACAACATTAGAATAATTGGGATTCCAGAAGAAGAAGAAAGAGAAAGGGGAGCAGAAGGTATATTGGAGAGAATTATTGGAGAAAATTTCCCTAATATGACAAAGGGAACAAGCATCAAAATCCAGGAGGTGCAGAGAAACCCCCTCAAAATCAACAAGAATAGGTCCACACCCCATCACCTAATAGTAAAATTTACAAGTCTTAGTGACAAAGAGAAAATCCTGAAAGCAGCCCGGGAAAAGAAGTCTGTAACATACAATGGTAAAAATATTAGATTGGCAGCTGACTTATCCACAGAGACCTAGCAGGCCAGAAAGAGCTGGCATGATATTTTCAAAGCACTAAACAAGAAAAACATGCAGCCAAGAATACTATATCCAGCTAGGATATCATTGAAAATAGAAGGAGAGATTAAAAGCTTCCATGACAAACAAAAACTGAAAGAATTTGCAAACACCAAACCAGCTCTACAGGAAATATTGAAAGGGGTCCTCTAAGCAAAGAGAGAGCCTAAAAGTAATGGATCAGAAAGGGACAGAGACAATATACAGTAACAGTCACCTTACAGGCAATACAGTGGCACTAAATTCATATCTCTCAATAGTTTTCCTGAATGTTAATGGGCTAAATGCCCCAATCAAAAGACACAGGGTATCAGAATGGATAAAAAAAACAAAATCCTTCTATATGTTGCGTACAGGAAACTCATTTTAGACCTGAAGACATCTCCCAATTTAAAGTGAGGGGGTGGAAAACAATTTACCATGCTAGTGAACATCAGAAGAAAGCAGGGGTGGCAATCCTTATATCAGATGAAATAGATTTTAAGCCGAAGACTATAATAAGAGATGAGGAAGGACACTATATCATACTCAAAGGATTTGTTCAACAAGAAGATCTAACAATTTTAAATATCTATGCCCCCAACGTGGGAGCAGCCAACTATATAAACCAATTAATAACAAAATCAAAGAAACACATCAACAATAATGCGATAATAGTAGGGGACTTTAACACTCCCCTCACTGAAATGGACAGATCATCCAAGCAAAAGATCAATAGGGAAATAAAAGCCTGAAATGACACACTGGACCAGATCAACATCACAGATATATTCAGAACATTTCATCCCAAAGCAACAGAATACACATTCTTCTCTAGTGCACATGGAACATTCTCCTGAATAGATCACATCCTCGGTCTTAAATCAGGTCTCAACTAGTATCAAAAGATTGGGATCATTCCCTGCATATATTCAGACCACAGTGATCTGAAGCTAGAACTCAATCAAGAACTCAAATTTGAAAAGAACCCATATACATGGAGACTAAACAGCGTCCTTCTAAAGAATGAATGGGTCAACCAGGAAATTAAAGAAGAATTGAAAAAAACTCATGGAAACAAATGATGATGAAAACACAACGGTTCAAAATCTGTGGGACACAGCAAGGGCAGTCCTCAGAGGAAAATATATAGCAGTACAAATCTTTCTCAAGAAACAAGAAAGGTCTCAAGTACACAACCTAACCCTACACCTAAAGGAGCTAGGGAAAGAATAAGAAAGAAACCCTAAACCCAGAGGAGAAGAGAAATAATAAAGATCAGAGCAGAAAACAATGAAATAGAAACCAAAAAAACAATAGAACAAATCAATGAAAATAGGAGCTGGTTCTTTGAAAGAATTATTAAGATTGATAAACCCCTGGCTAGACTTATCAAAAATAAAAGAGAAAGATAAATAAATAAATAAATAAATAAATAAATAAAATCATGAATGAAAGAGGAGAGATCACAACTAACACCAAAGAAATAGAATTATAAGAACATAATATGAGTAACTCTACTCCAACAAATTTGACAATCTGGAAGAAACGGATGCATTCCTAGAGACATATAAACTACCACAACTGAACCAGGAAGAGATAGAAAGCCTGAACAGACCTATAACCAGTAAGGAGATTGAAACAGTCATTAACAATCTCCAAACAAACAAAAGCCCAGGGCCAGACGGCTTCCCAGGGGAATTCTACCAAACATTTAAAGAAGAACTAATTCCTATTCTCCTGAAACTGTTCCAAAAAATAGAAATGGAAGGAAAACTTCCAAACTCATTTTATGAGGCCAGCATCACCTTGATCCCAAAACCAGACAAGGATCCCATCAAAAAAGAGAGCTATAGACCAACATCCTTGATGAACACAGATGCGAAAATTCTCACCAAAATACTAGCCAAAAGGATTCAACAATACATTAAAAGGATTATTCATCATAACCAAGTGGGATTTATTCCAGGGCTGCAAGGTTGGTTCAACATCCGCAAATGAATCAATGTGATACAACACATTAATAAAAGAAAGAACAAGAACCATATGATACTCTCAATAGATGCTGAAAAAGCATTTGACAAAGTACAGCATCCCTTCCTGATCAAAACTCTTCAAAGTGTAGGGATAGAGGGCACATACCTCAATATTATCAAAGCCATCTATGAAAAACCCACCGCAAATATCATTCTCAATGGAGAAAAACTGAAAGCTTTTCCGCTAAGGTCTGGAACACGGCAGGGATGTCCATTATCACCACTGCTATTCAAAATAGTACTAGAAGTCCTAGCCTCAGCAATCAGACAACAAAATGAAATCAAAGGCATCCAAATCGGCAAAGAAGAAGTCAAACTATTACTCTTCGCAGATGATATGATACTAGATGTGGAAAACCCAAAAGACTCCACTCCAAAACTGCTAGAACTTATACAGGAATACAGTAAAGTGTCAGGATATAAAATCAACGCACAGAAATCAATTGCATTTCTCTACACCAACAACAAGACAGAAGAAAAGGAAATTAAGGAGTCAATCCCATTTACAATTGCACCCAAAACTGTAAGATACCTAGGAATAAACCTAACCAAAGAGGCAAAGAATCTATACTCAGAAAACTATAAAGTACTCATGAAAGAAATTGAGGAAGACACAAAGAAATGGAAAAATGTTCCATGCTCCTGGATAGGAAGAACAAATATTGTAAAAATGTCTATGCTACCTAAAGCAGTCTACACATTTAATGCAATTCCTATCAAAATACCATCCATTTTTTTCAAAGAAATGGAACAAATAATTCTAAAATTTATATGGAACCAGAAAAGACCTCGAATAGCCAAAGGAATATTGAAAAAGAAAGCCAAAGTTGGTGGCATTACAATTCCGGACTTCAAGCTCTATTACAAAGCTGTCATCATCAAGACAGAATCGTACTGGCACAAAAACAGACACATAGATCAATGGAACAGAATAGAGAGCCCAGAAATAGACCCTCAACTAATCTTCGACAAAGCAGGAAAGAATGTCCAATGGAAAAAAGACAATCTCTTCAAAAAATAGTGTTGGGAAAACTGGACAGCCACATGCAGAAAAAATGAAATTGTACCATATCCTTACACCACACATGAAAATAGATTCAAAATGGATGAAGGACCACAATGTGAGAAAGGAATCTATCAAAATCCTTGAGGAGAACACAAGCAGCAACCTCTTTGACCTCAGCCGCAGCAACATCTTCCTAGGAACATCGCCAAAGGCAAGGGAATCAAGGGCAAAAATGAACTATTGGGATTTCATCAAGATCAAAAGCTTTTGCACAGCAAAGGAAACAGTTAACAAAACCAAAAGACAACTGACAGAATGGGAGAAGATATTTGCAAACGACATATCAGATAAAGGGCTAGTGTACAATATCTATAAAGAACTTAGCAAATTCAACACCCAAAGAACAAATAATCCAATCAACAAATGGGCAGAAGACATGAACAGACATTTCTGCATAGAAGCCATCCAGATGGCCAACAGACACATGAAAAAGTGCTCCATATCACTCGGCATCAGGGAAGTACAAATCAAAACCACAATGAGATATCACCTTACACCAGTCAGAATGGCTAAAATTAACAAGACAGGAAATGACCGATGTTGGCAAGGATGCGGAGAAAGGGGAACCCTCTTTACACTGTTGGTGGGAATGCAAGCTGGTGCAACCACTCTGGAAAACAACATGGAGTTTCCTCAAAATGTTGAATATACCCTATGACCCAGCAATTGCACTACTAGGTATTTACCCTAGAGATACAAACATAGTGATCTGAAGGGGCACGTGCACCTGAATGTTTATAGCAGCAATGTCTACAATAGCCAATCTATGGAAAGAACCTAGATGTGGATCAAAAGATGAACGGATAAATAAGATGTGGTATATATACACAATGTAATACTACGCAGCCTTTAAAAGAAATGAAATCTTGCCATTTGCGACAACATGGATGGAACTAGAGGGTATCATGCTTAGCGAAATAAGTCAATCGGAGAAAGACAACTATCATATGATCTCTCTGATATGAGGAAGTGGAGATGCAACATGGGGGGGTTAAGGGGGTAGGAGAAGAATCAATGAAACAAGATGGAATTGGGAGGGAGACAAACCATAAGTGACTCGTTATCTCACAAAACAAACTGCGGGTTGCTGGGGGGAGGGGGGTCGGGAGAGGGGGGTGGGGTTACAGACATTGGGGAGGGTATGTGCTAAGGTGAATGCTGTGAAGTGTGTAAACCTGGCAATTCACAAACCTGTACCCCTAGGGATAAAAATATATGTTTATAAAAAATAAAAATTTAAAAAAAAATCAAGGAAACATACTACATATATCTTTTTAAGAACAACTTTTCAACAACAACAACAACAACTTGAGACAAACTCATGAGTTTGATTGCACATGTGTTGATTGCTTTAGGTAGCACAGACATTTTCACAATATTTGTTCTTCCAATCCAGGAGCATGGAACATTTTTCCATTTCTTTGTGTCTTCCTCAATTTCTTTCATGAGTACTTTTTAGTTTTCTGAGTATAGATTCTTAGCCTCTTTGGTTAAGTTTATTCCTAGGTATCTTATGAGACTATGTTGTCTCAAGACTCAAACTCCATTCATTTCTCCCAAGATGACACTCTGTTATTATTTTCCCCTCTGCTGAAAATGGAACAAGAGGGAGGTCATCATATAAAACAATCACTTTTTGATAGAGTTTCTCTCCTCAAAGTTGTTGTTTCCTTGTAATGTTAATATACTTCAGTGAAGAAGATTTTTAAGAGTTGGGGGGGCAATATAAATTATGGGACATGTACACATCAAAATAGAACAAAAGAAATGAGAATTCTACTCATTACTGAAAGGTTGGCTGCTGAAAAATTAATAGAACTGCTTGAAAAAATAATAAAATTCTGGAGCAAATACCTCTTTTCCCCAGCAGAGCCAACAGACCTTTTTCTAAGATGGTAAGAATCTCATTTTACCTACAGAAGCAACTAAACTGGATTTCCCTGAAATTCCAGATATAAAATTAACTATCCTATTATTCCCATATATTATCATACATTTCCAGAAATCCCAATTACAGCAAACTGCTTCTTGCACAAAAATTTACCATATCATATAATCTTTCCGCTTTTGAAAATACCTTCATTATAATTGCATTGCCCTTTCACCAAAACACTGATTGAAACATTTAAAAAAAAAAAAAAACAGTCTCTCTTTTGTGTCAATGATAGAGAGTAACCATTTTGATTTTCCTTAGGGCTTACTTAAAAGACCAGTTATTCTGGCATTATTTAAACAGCTTCAAATCCATTTATTTATTTTGAGTATATACTTAGGGGAAAAAAGACTTTTTCGTTAGCTCTATCAACAAAGATTTCATTCAATACTTTAAGATAAATATATTTTTAAAGTAGAGCTGTGTTAATAAAGGATATCCTGCCTATGAATTAATTTCAAAGTAAATTCATATTATCTGTGACAATCAGTACTGCCATTCTGATCCTGCAGAATGCTAAATATTTTTATAGCTACAAAAGGGTAGAAATCTATCCCATGGGACCTGACCTCTCAAAGGATGATGGCATTTCTATTTCATTTTACTTTGTGGGATTCTCATCTCATGAGTCAAATCAGAATACCATATTAGAGACAATTTGATATGAATAAAAGTTCTGAAATTTCATTATTAATTTAGATAAAATAATTTTTTAGATTATTTATTTATTTAGAGAATAGGGAGAGGGAAAGAAAGAATCCCAAGAAGACTCCACACTGAGTTCAGAGCCCAAATGCTGAGTTTTATCTCACGACCCTGAGATCATAACCTGAGCATTAATCAGATGCTTAAGTGAATGAGCCACCCAGGTGACCCTAGATAAAATAATTTTAAAATATAATTTTTAATTAAGGCTTAGAAAAGACTCATGATTTTATTTAGGATACATATTTGTATAGCTACTGTTAATAAGCACTATTTCTATTACTTTTACCAAAACCCAACCGTGACAATTAAAATTTAAGGGCAGCACTTAGAGTAAACAACTTTGCTGTATAGGTCACTTTTTGAAAATTAATTTTCTTGGGACAGAAGATTGTCTTTTCTATATATCCTGTTTTCTGTAAGCCTGTTTTAAATCAACATTAAGTTCTTCTAAAGGTGTTTTTCTAGAAATGGTGTTTTTCTAGAAGCCTTACTGTGGCATGTGACTATGTTTGTTCACATCCTTAGTGGCAAATTCTTCTTGCTCAGGGAGGAAGCCAGTCCAAGAAAACCAGCAGTCCAGGGCTAAATGTGTGAAGTTAGAAGCATGAGTGGATGGGTAGTGTGCAAGGCAGAGACCTCATCCAAGCCTCGAACTTGGAAGGCTGTTGCCAACCAGTCAAGATCACAGCCAGGTCAACAGCCACTTCACAAAGCTGGGAAGAGAAGTCAGAGCCAGAAGGCAAGCTGGGTGAGAAGAAACAGCTCTTGGGTATTTAAGGACATGGCTTAGGACCACGGCAGGCAGACAAGGTGGTGACCTTCTTAGGTTACTTTTAGCATAGAGCTTTACCTCTTGGACAGCACTGTCAGGGTTTATTGAGGAAAGAGTACTCATGCAGATAGTGGTATCTGCACCTCCCAGAAAACGGGGACAAGAGGCAAAGGAAGATATGGCAGTTGTGTGTCTAGAGATTTCGGGCTTTATGTCCCTGGTTCCCACAGCAGGAACCTGGGATGAACATGCCCGCAAGCCCCAGGCTGGGGCTCAGGTTCCTCTCCTGCCTCCTCTTTTGCTCAACTTACCTATTTCCTACCTCATTCAAAATAAAATACTAACAACAACAACAACAACAAAATAATGCATGTATGTCTGTATCTCTCCCTTTGAAATTTCTACTTGCTCCCATGAGCTGCTCCTCTAGAATTGAGGACATTGCTAGGGAAAGAAAGCTAAAAACTTTCCACGTTGGCTGGGAAAAAGGAAAAAAAAAGGTGACCAAGAATTGGGCAGGTTTGTTAAGAGAGTTGAGTTGTATGACCTAGTTCAGTGAAATCCCCCCCCCCCTTTTTTTTTCTCTCATCAGCTCATCTAGAGAACATTGAAGCTCAGGTCAAGCTTTGTAAAAATACAGTGCTTCTGACCAAAATTGAAGCATGAAATAAATTTACCTAGATAATTTAAGTATACAATAATTGTAAGTATCCAGGAAATTCTTGAAAGATGCTTAGACATTTAAAAAATGATATATTTGTTTTCACACAACTTCATTTTCATTCCACATGTGATCTATTCGTTTTTAGTATGCTAAGCCATAATTTCAGTAGTCATTTGCTTTTACTTAACACTGCAGAAAAATTCCACCGTACCTAACTTACAAAGTACAATTCCAAAGCCAATAAAAGTCTCTTTTTGCCTGACTTGTCAATCTGGGTTAATAAGTGTTTCCTCAGACTGGAAATTTAATTAACTTAAGTTGAATAGATGTGAATGAGATAGAAATTATTTGTATTTGCTTATTAGCTCTGTTTTTGTAAGGTAAAAGGGAACTAGAGACAAGAAGCAGGAGAGAAGGGCAAGAGAGATTTGTGTCCTATTTGTCCTTCTAAATTAAATATTTTATAGGGAAAGTACTTTTGTGAGCTTCTCCTCTTAAAGGATATTTTTATCAGTCAGTCTAGTGGATCAATAGGATGGACCAATCCATAGGATTTGGGTGAAATTGTTCTCTTTCGATCTTTGAAGCTCACATCATCACAAATGCTCCATTTCTACTGAAGGCTCTATCAGGATTTCTGAGATGCTAATGGAAAAGGAGCCACCAAATATGATGACTTATGAATTCTGACGTGAATATCACTGAAACGCAAATGAGTGATAAATGCCAAAGAAGTCTACGGCTGATTTTTGAGAGATATATGTTACATGATATACCCAAGATGATAATTAATGCATCACTCAAAATGAGATAGACTGCTTCTTCTACTACTTTTATGTCTCATTATTTTTTTTGCTATTTTAAACTTTGCATGATGTAGAGTGGTTCTCTCTAGTAAGTCCAACAACCTAGCTATCTAGTTTTATAGGTTCTTAGTCTAAATGCCATTACTGATACCTGAAATAGCCATCAGGTGTGACAGTGGACACTCTCAAAGGTAACCTAAATAATTACAAACTTAAACAAATATGTGATTTAAAAAAAACATTTAGAAGATGCAAGTTAATAGTCATACTTTACATTTGCTCAGTGCATTTCAGTTTTCAAGTAAATTTTGTAGATACTTTTCTTTTCTTATCCTCATAACAGTACTGAGGGTTCTTATTTTATTAAAGAATGGGCTTATAGCTATAAAGGCACTTGCTAGAACCACATAGCTGTTAATTAGGAAAGCCATTATCAGTGTCAAAAAATTTTTTTAGGGCTTATTGTTGCCAACTGGTAGAAAATATTATCTTTAATTATCCAGAATGAAGTATTAAAAAATTGCTTATTATCAATAGGACATTGCAGAATCATACAGTAATGTAGATAGATAGATAGGGAGATGAAGATACAGCTAAGACAATGTGTATGACTTGAACACATTATATGTTTAATTTTTAACTAATTTTATCATCCATAAAAGAGACACATGTATATGTTAAATGTTTTTGTGTAGCAATATTACTATATTATTTAAATTTAACGAACCATGTCAGAATTTTAATACTTATTTATCATATTAACTAAGATTTCTAGCTTAAGTTTTAGAAATTGTAATCATTTAAAACATCAAAAATACAAAGATATTCTTTTAAAAAAGGAGGTAGGTGGTATCACTTTTCTCCTCAAACTACCAAAATGTTCCCTGTATCTTCTCAAGTAGAAGCCAATGTCTAACTGAAAGCTAGGACTCCTTATCTTAGATCAGAAGCAAGACAAAGATGTCCATTTTGCCACTGTTATTCAACATCGTACTAAAATTTCTAGCCAGGACTATTATGCAAGAAAAATAAATAAATAAATTGGGACTGGAAAGACAAAGGTAAAACTATCTCAATTCATAGACAGCATAATCTTATATATAGAAAACCCAAGGAATCTAAAAGAAAAATAATAATAATAAAGCCAAATAAATAAGTTTAGCAAATTTGCAGACTACAAGATCAAGGTACAAAACACAGTCATATTTCTATACATTAGGAGTAAACAATCTGAAAATAAAATTAAGAAAACAACTTCATATACCACAGCATGAAAAAGTATAAAATACTTAGGAATAAATGTCACCATGAAGTGCAAGTCTTGTACACTGAAAAACACTGCTAAAGTAAAATTTAAACTATCTAAATAAATGAAAAAACATTTCTTATTCATGAATTGGAAGACTTAATATTCTAAGATGGTAATACCTCTTGAAGTGATCTGCAGTATAAATGTAATATCTATCGAATTCTCAATTATCTTTTCTGCAGAAATGGACAAGTTAAAGTTCATATAGAAATGGAGGGATCCCAATATTCAACAATACTGAAAAAAAAAATAAGTTGGCGTTCTCATACTTCTTGATGTCAAAACTTACTAAAAAGCTACAGACATAAGGATACCAGAATATAGATAAATAGAATAAAATCGAGAGTCCAAAAATAAACTTGTACATCTACGGCCAATTGATTTTTGATAAGGGTGACAGGACCATTCAAGGGGAAGTTAATGTTCGGATATCTACATGCCAAAGAATTAGGATGAACCCCTGCCTCATATCTTAAACCACTCAAAATGGGCCAATAACCTAAATGTGATAGCTAATACTATGAAACTCTTATAAGGAAATATAGTTGAAATATGTGAGATTATGGATTAGGCAGTGATTTCTTTAAAAAGATACTGGGAGCACAAAGATAAAAAAGAAAAAAATAAATTGGACTTCATCCAAATTAAAAACTTTTTCATGTCAAAGACATTATAAAAAGAGTGCTAAAAACAAACCACAGACTCAACAAGAAAAAGACAAACAGACTAATTAAGAAGTGGACAAATGATCTGAGTAGACATTTCACCAGATACAATATATAAATAGCCAAAAAAAACATGTGCAAAGATGTTTAACATCACTTGTCATTAGAGAACTGCAGATCAAAATCACAATGAGATACCATCTCACATCAGCTATGATGGCTTGAATGATGATGAAAAATTAAATTAAAATCATTCAGAAAACAACAAGTGTTACCAAGGATGGTAATTTGTTACCAATTGAAGGTAATTACCAATTGAAGGTAATTTGTAACAATCCTTGTTACCAAGGATGGACAAATTAGAACGCTCATTCTTTGCTGGTAAGAATAAAACTTGGTGCAGTGGCTGTGGAAAAGTTTGGTGATTTCTCAAAAAGTTAAATATAGAGTTAACCTATGACTCAGAAGTTCTCCGTCTAAATATACACCCGAGATAAAGGAAAATATATTTTTATACACCAACTTGCACAGGAATGCTCATAGTAGCATTTCATAAAGGCCAAACAGTGAAAACAACCCAAAGTTCATCAGCTAATGAATGGATACACGAATGTGGTATGTCCATACAAGGGAACACCAGTTGGCCTATATAAAGGAAGGGAGTGCTGCTACATGTCACAAGGTAGATGACTCTTGAGAACACGATGCTAAGTAAAAGAAGTCAGGCACAAAAGACCCCCACATTGACCAAAGTAGCCAAATCCACCCAGACAAAAAGTAGATTAATAGCTGTGAGATAATGGGAAGGAGGGGAAATTAGGACGTACAGGGTTTCTTTTGGTGAGGATGGAAATTCTGGAATTGGCATAATGGTCACACAACACTGTGAATATACTAAAACCCTCTAGATTGTACACTTAAAAGTGGTTAAACAGTGAATTATGGTATGTGAGTTTTATCTCTATAATGTTTTACTTGTTTGTTTAAAACCAATGTTCTTGCAATAGCCAGAAGACCTATGTAGCCTGGTCCTCTGTTATCTCTCCAACTGAATCTTTTTCTACCCTTCCCTCTAGTTCCCTCCTTAACAACCACACTGCGCTGGTCTACCCGCAGCCTCCCACCTCAGAAACTTTGAGTTTGCTGTTCCTTCTACCCAGGATACTCTTCTCCCAAAAAGCACAGGACTCTTTCCCTCCCCATCTTGAAGTCTGCATCACCTTCTTTTTTTTTTTTTTTTTTTAAAGATTTTATTTATTTATTTGACAGACAGAGATCACAAGTAGGCAGAGAGGCAGGCAGAGAGAGAGAGGAGGAAGCAGGCTCCCTGCTGAGCAGAGCGCCTGATGCAGGACTCGATCCCAGGACCCTGGGAATCATGACCTGAGTTGAAGGCAGTGGCTTAACCCACTAAGCCACCCAGGTGCCACTCTGCATCACCTTCTTAGTGAACATTTATCTTACTATCTAGGTAAAACTGTTTGCCTTCGGCCAGGCCTGCAGTCCCTCCTTCTCCTCGTCCCTGCTTTCTTTTTCTCTGTGGAACTTAATCACATCACAGCCTGCCGGCTGTTCATTGTCAGTCTCCACCAGCGGAATGTAAACTCTCCAAGGGCAGCGGCTTTCAGCGTTTTTGTTCTCTGCTGATCCTCAGCATCTAGACTTGCGCTAGAGACATAATAGACTCTCAACAAATATTTCTTGAATGAATGAGTGAACAAACAGAACACCCCAGGAAATAAAATGATGCTTGAAAAGAGAAAATGAATTGTGAGAGGAGGCAGGGAAAGACCCGACATCTATGTGATTGCATTTATGTCCATGTCAGTGTTTATCTCCTTAAAATGCCTGCTTTCTTTTGTTCAGGTGTGACTTAATTGATTTTTAAAAAGTGGTCACTTTTTAAAATAAACAATTTTGTGATTTCTGACATCTCTGCCAGCTCTAAAATAATATCATGTTTTGAAAAACAGGATAGTTATTAAAACTTAGCTGTAAGATCCACAGATTTTCTAAAGACGTGATTAATAAATTAATTTGAGAATTACACTAATTCTTCACTATCCCTTCTTTACCAAAGGCCAACAAGCTAAATTCAATACGGTATAGGCACAAAATTATCTTCTGTATTTGGGAAGTTATGTCAGGAATCATACCAAGGAAATACTGTAATGTCTTTTTTTCCCCCCTTCCCATTTGGCTAGATAAGGAAGAAAGGGCTGATATAGATCAGAAAAGTGAGTTTCTGAGACTCTTGGGGGAAAACAAACAATTAACTTTAAGAGGCTGAAAAAGAGATTGAGATAAAAGTCAGTCATGCAAGAAAAAAAGATGAGTAAAATTTGAACTCTCAAATGTCAAACAGTGTAAAACCTAGGAAATGTGACTCTGTTAAGCAACAGATTGAGGTTCTCTCTCTTTAAAACTATAGGTAGAAATATGAGACACCTGGGGGAGCTCATTCTGTTAAGTGTCTGCCTTCAGCTCCGGTCATGATCCCAGGGTTCTGGGATCAAGTCCCACATCAGACTCCTTGCTTGGAGGGGAGCCGGCTTCTCCATCTGCCTGCTGCTCTCCCTGCCTGTGCACTTTCGCTCTGACAAATAAATAAATAAATCTTAAAGAAGAAAAAAAAGCTATAGGTAAAAATATGAAAAAAGGTTTACTTTACTAAATATTAAGGTTCTCTAAATCTTATTCTAAAGCTAAATGAATTTCATATATATTATTAAGACTAGTTAGTGGTTATGCTTTATGTTTATTCATTTTGAATGCTTTGTTTTGTTTTTATAGAAACACCATCATTAAATAAAAACCCAGACTGATTTTTTTTTTTTTTCCGGGTAATTAATTCTGTGAAAAGCCTACTTCCCTAAGAGTACGAACCTATGAGACTTTGATAAGCAATTTTTGACCTGGTAGCTAAGAATAAGTAGACTCAAACCTAATAAGTGGATGCAGCCACACTAGAAAACATATTAACATAATTTCTCAAAGCATTAGAAATAGACTTACTAGGTGACCTAGCAACTCCCACCCTACCCAATTCCACACACACCTAAGAGAAAAGAAAACTTAGGCTTACACAGAAACCTGTACCCAAATGTTCACTAGAACATTATTTAGAATATCCCCAAAATGGAAAAATCCCAACATGCAGCACCTGACAAAAGGAAAAATAAAATGTATATCCATGCAATGGCCGACAGTTGTGCCCTAAAGAGGAATGAATTCATGACACATAGGACATCATGAATGACCCTTAAAAATATTAAGTAAAAGAAATCCATCACACAACACCAGGTATTATGTCATTTCATTTTCAAGAAATACCCAACATAGGCAAATCTACAGAGACAGAAAGCATACAAGTGGTTGCCAGGGGGAGCTGGGAGGAAATGGAGGGTGACTACTAATGGCTCTAGGGTTTCTCTGGGGGGCTCTAAATTTGATTGTGTTGATGAATACACAATTCTGTGAATAGACTAAAAACCACTGAACTGTATACTTCAAATGGGCAAACTGTATGATATGTGAATTATATCTCAATAAAGCAGTTATTAAGAAAACACAGTAAGCTGTGAAAATGTCTTTTAAATTCTAGCTCCTTCATTTCTGGTTTTACTACGAGGAAGCATGACCCAGTGTTGATTCATGCTATCTGGAGGATACAGCCATTGTCATGTGGGTGCAGTGGCGGACTTTAGAAGTGTTAAGAAGGACCAGGTGTCCCCTGCCAGGCCCTGAGGTTGCTGTGTTGGGAGGCTGAGCTTTATAAATTAATACACACAAATGTAGTTATCATATATCTCAAACCAAAAGGATCCTCCTGAAAGACAACTGTAATTATGCCTCTGGTAAAAACCCTGTAGAACAAAATCTAACCTACTCTGTGTAATATACCAGTTTGGCTCTTGAAAGCTTTCAAGGTTCCATTCAAGCTCCTTGCCTGTACACTGTATTTTAATCTTGTTATACTGTCCTAGCTGCCACATGTGCTATGGCTTTTTCTAGCTTTGCATGCATCTTATGGCCAAGGTTCAGCACAACTGTCATTGCAGAAATCTGGCAATTCCTTCGCCATAAGCTTATACCACCTTTGCCCATATTTCTATTTGGGTACTACTCATGTTACTATAATTATTTTTTTTAAACATTGTATTTATTCATTTGACAGAGATCACAAGTAGGCAGAGAGGCAGGCAGAGAGAGAGGGGGAAGCAGGCTCTCTGCTGAGCAGAGAACCCGATATGGGGCTCGATCCCAGGACCCTGAGATCATGACCCGAGCCGAAGGCAGAAGCTTAACCCACTGAGCCACCCAGGCGCCCCTATAATTATTTTTTAAATTAGTAATCTTTTCCCCAGACTGTGAGTCTCCCAAGGGCAATATCTAGCACTTGGTGAATGCCTAAAAAAGTACTTATTATTTGGCTGGCTGGATGAATGATTGAATCTAGTGTTGCATTTAACTCTCTCTGATTCACATCTCTGCTCCGCAGGAAAGGAGAAGAAAAGTAAAGTGAAAAAATATAAGTGAAATATAAATTTAAAATTATGGAAATGGTGCAGGGAATCACAAATTAAATGGGTGGACAATGGTGTGGAATAGGTACGAAACTGACAGGACACGTTTTACTCTGAATGAGTTTTCATTCCCCTTCTAGAGAGCATTCTACCAAAAAAGGAACCCACCTGCACTGTTGGTGGGAATACAAACCCCTGGAGGCAGGGTGGAGAATAGTATGGCAGTTCCTCAGAAATGTAAAAATAATACCATGTGATCCAGTATAATTCTACTACGGGCTATTTACTCAAAGAATACAAAAACAGTAATTTAAAAAGACACATGCATCCCCATGTTTATTTCAGCATTATTTACTCTAGCCAGAATATGGAAGCAACCCAAGGGACCACTGACAGAGGAATTGATAAAGGAGATTTGGTACATGTACACGTGTGCACGCACACACACACGCACACAGACTCACACACAAATGTAATACCACTCAGCCATAAAAAAGAATGAAATCTTGTCATTTGCAACAACTTGGATGGATCTAGGGGGTAAAATGTTAAGTGAAATAAGTCAGGCAGGGGCGCCTGGGTGGCTCAGTGGGTTAAAGCCTCTGCCTTCGGCTGAGGTCATGATCCCAGCGTCCTGGGATCGAGCCCCGCATCGGGCTGTCTGCTCCGCAGAGAGCCTGCTTCCTCCTCTCTCTCTCTCTCTGCCTGCCTCTCTGCCTACTTGTGATCTCTGTCTGTCAAATAAATAAATAAAATCTTAAATAATAATAATAATAAAAGAAATAAGTCAGGCAGAGAAGGACAAATACCATACGGTTTCACTCATATGTTTAAGAAACAAAACAAATGGATAAAGGAAAAAAAAAGAGATGAACCAAGAAACAGACTTTTAAATACAGAGAACAAACTGATGGTTACCAGAAGGGAGGTGAGTGGGAGAATGGGTGAAACAGGGGAAGGGAATTCAGAGTACACTTCTCCTGATGAGCACTGAGTAATATAGAGAACTGGTGAACCACTATATTGTACACCTGAAACTAATATAATGCTGTATGTTAACTCTACTGGAATTAAAATTTAAAAACAGAGAGAGACTTCCACCGTGCTAAGGGTATTTTATTTTTAAACAAAACAGCTCATAAACACAAGCCAACTACCTCAACTTAGTACTCACTCAATGTACCATAATCTATTGTATTGCTTGATGACAATGGAATAGGCTTGGCATTCAGGAGAGATGGAATATCTACACCAAATGTTCACTTTCTTAAGATATTTTCAAGGGTAATGATGATAATACCCAGTTTTCACCTTAGGTGGCAACTTCTAAGATGGGACCCCAATTTCTATGTTTGGGTGGACACAATTCTGTTCCAGATCTGAGCTAACCTCTTACAACCTCCCATAATATTGTTTCATAACCTGGGCTGCAACAAGCATTGGCCTACATCACTAATATTACTGGCTGTTGCTAAATCACCTGTCCAATTTTCTGAATTCTCAGTCAGTTTACTCTGAACATTAAGTTTGCTCCTTCGTGTTCATGTTTCTGTTGTGCTGTTTACATAAGGGTTCCCAAGAGACTCGGGCCTCATCTTAGTTTCATGCTCAGATGCTTTTTCTACAACACCCTCTTTTTTCTTTCTAGTGCTAGACAAAATAAAATTCAAATATGGTTTATTGTTGTGTGCCCTAACTTGCATGAATGACTGATGTAGATTTGGAGGGGAGTGCTTTTGGTTTCTGTATTTCCCTGAAATTTATATATCTCAGCCTAATGCTCTGTGTAACTATTTCATAGATATCAGATAATGTGAGAAATAGTATAGAGAGCACAAAGTAGCTGGTGGTATTAGTATTTATCATTTAACTTTGTTTATACCAGATTATATTCAGTATAAAGTTTTAACAGCATACTTTTAAATTGTGTGTACTTCATGGGGCGCCTGGATGGCTCAGTAGGTTAAGCCATTGCCTTTGGTTTGGACTGTGATCTCAGCATCCTGAGGTCCGGAGACTGAGTCCCACATCAGGCTCCTTGCCCAGCAGGGAGCCTGCTTCTGTCTCTGCCTGTCGCTCCCCTATTTGTGCTCATTCTCTCTCTGAACAAATAAATAAAATCTTTTTAAAAAAGTTAATAATTTAAATTGTGTGCTTCAGTGGTGATAAAGGGACAAAGCAATTGATTATTCTTTAAAATATTATATTGTATGCAGTTTAGAAATTAAATCTTTGGATGTAATCTTGTGATGAAGCTATAACAAATAGGTCCTTTAATAAACACAGAAGTGTTTATGTGTGTAGTCTTTGTGCTATGTGTATAAGAAATAATATTTTATATCATTTTCTATTGGCTACAATAAGTTTTAAGGAAAACAGATATAACAAAGTTACTTAATAGAGTAGCTGTAATCTCTAATATTGAAGGTTTTATAATTTGTTCTAGAGTCACGATGTACAACATTTTAATGAAAAGAACAATTAATTAGGACAACTGGATATGTGATCTAGTTCCGGAAAAACCTAAGACCCATCTTTCTTTCACGAAAAAAATATAAAGTTAATTGCATTAATAACATCTAAGCTTTGTTTAGCGTTGTGCAATTTGCTAAATGCTTTTGCATCCATTCACTCGCACAAAATTCTTTAAAATCAGAGCAAGAGCAATTGTTGCATCTTTTAAAATGTGACTGTGGTTCATAACACTGTATTGTATAATTCAATTCTTTTTAAAAGATTTTATTCATTTATTTGACAGAGACACAGAGAGAGAGGGAACTCAAGCAGAAGGAGCAGGAGAGGGAGAAGCAGGTTTTCCGCAGAGCAGGGAGATGTGGGGCTGGATCCCAGGACCCTGGGATCATGACCTGAGCTGAAGGCAGAGGCTTAACTACTGAGCCACCCAGGCACCCCATATAATTCAAATTTGCTAAAGGAGTAGAACTTAAATGTTCTTGCCAAAGTGGGTGGCGGGGGAGGAGAGGGAGATGTCAGGTGATGGATGTGTTCTGTAAATGAACTAGATGGGGGGAGTCCTCTCACAACAAATATATATATCAATCATCATCATGTATACTTTAAATATCTTTTTTAAAGATTTTATTTATTTATTTGACAGACAGAGATCACAAGTAGGCAGAGAGACAGGCAGAGAGAGAGGAAGGGAAGCAGGCTCTCCACTGAGCAGAGAGCCCGATGCAGGGCTGGATCCCAGGACCCTGGAATCATGACCTGAGCCGAAGGCAGACGCTTTAGCCCACTGAGCCACCCAGGCGTCCCTACTTTAAATATCTTAAAGTTTTACATGTCAATTATATCTCAAGAAAACTGAATTTTTTAAAAAAACCCACAAAATTGAAAGCTGGGAGACTTGAATTTACTCATCTAAAGATTCAGGCTCTGGGCACCTTGGTGCCCAGATCGGTATCCCTGTTCAGCAGGGAGCCTGTTTTTCCCTCTCCCTGACACTCTGCCTACTTGTGCTATCTCCCTTTGTCAAATAAATGAATAAAATCTTTAAAAAAATATTCAAAAAAAAAAAAAAAAGATCCAAGCTCTGCAGGTTTGGACCAAAACCATGGTGTACCTCTCCCATCACCTATGGTATCATAGGGAACTGAGAGGTAAGAAAAGGACGCAGACTGAATACCGACTCTCTGACTTTCACCTTTTAAAATCGTTTTCAAGGTCTAATTTTTCCTTTTTGGCCTTCACATTCTAAATGCTATGTGAATTTTTTAAATGTAAAACTTCTCTTTGGAATTAAATTCTAATTTTGAAGAGGACAGTGTAAAAGAGCAATTCTAGTACAGATGTTATAAATTCAATTTATAACATTAATCATGTTGGGCCAAATGTTAAATAATAACTTATTTGTTTTCAAATTTGCACAGCACTAATTCGACCTCCAGCTAGTTGAAATCACACATTATCAACTTGTAGCTGTACATTTCAAATGTCTGCTGAAAGGAGTTGAGTTGAATGGTCTTCTGAGATCATTCTCCCTACAAACGTCCAGGAAGGCTGCTCGCTGCTACATACTGGGACAAAAACACATCCGCAGGCATCTTCAAGTATTTTTAACCTCTGAGCACTTCATATCTGGCTTGGATACTCTCTGTGACTTTCTAGTTCCCAGCATAATGGGTAAGAGTAGGACACTATATAGTAGTTCCTAAATAAATATTTTCTGATTGAGCTCATGTTTTTAGTTTCCTCATTTTCATAACTGAAATTTGACAGTCCAACACATCGTTTGTATATCCAATGGCGGCAGTAACAACAATAATCAACAACAAATCTCTTAGACTAGAAACTCCAGGGCACCCCACAGTGGCTTGGCAGTTGGCATTGTTATATTCAAATCCAAACACAAACTTTGAGAATTTAATTTAATCTCTACCACTCCTATAGCCCCGGCATAGGATGCAAGAAGTCTCTGGTATTTAAGATTTCTCAGACTATAAGATATGATATAGTTTCTGGAGAAAATTTGTATACTGAGTATCTAGATAAGTTGTCATAGAACCAAATGGCAAAGAAAGAGATGTTTACTTCAGAGCTGTTCCTGACACCTAAAATGCTTGCTTGCCATTAAGTAAATCAAGGGAAGAAATATAACTTACAAGTAAAGAGAGATAAATAGGTATATAGGTTGGTAGAGAAGTAGCTAAATATTATTTTATGGGTAAAACTAGATATTAAAACATATACATGTAACAGTATGCTAGAAGTAAATAGCAATTTTTAGAAGTCTAAGGATAAAACTGATAATGAAGGCAAGAGAGAAAAGAAATTAAAATGAATTTTAAATATTATAAAGTTTGAATTATATATGGAAACATTGTAATTATATAACTTATATAATATATATTATATATAATATATAGATATAATTACTATTATATATAATTATTACTACATATAATTATATGTAGTAATAATTATATATAATAGTATATATATATAATTATATCTATATATTATATATATGTAGTATATAATTATATATAATAGTAATTATATCATGCTTTACATAGAAAGCTAAAAAACTAAGCAGGCAACACCAAGTGAAACAATTTTTAAAATATTGTTTGATGGAAAACAAATATATAGATGAGAAAGATCAAATAAGTACACTAAGCTACAACGATATTAAAGGTAATAGCATATAAGTGTATTAGTTTAGCTAAATAAAGTTGAAAGTATACAAAAATAAAATAGATTAAGAGAAAATGAAGTAGAACAGAAAATATTCAATAACATAATATTATAAAACATTTATATGTGATATGTCCCATTTTTATAAAAACTGCATCCCATATAATTTTAAAGGAAGACTAGAAGGATATATAAGTGATTGACACAATCCTATTTTTTCTGTATTAAAACACATACACCAGTGATGGGTCTATGGATATTAAGGAGGACATATGTTGTGATGAACACTGGGTGTTATATGCAACTAATGGAGTCACTCAACACTATGCCAAAAACTAATGATGTACTATATGTTGGCTAATTGAGCATAATTTAAAAAATTGAAAAAAATTTAAAAATATAAAAACAAAACATATACATAATTTATTGCTTTCACAATTCATAGAATGCTAATTACTTAAAATAATGAAGACAGGGACGCCTGGGTGTCTCAGTTGGTTAAGCAGCTGCCTTCGGCTCAGGTCATGATCCCAGCGTCCTGGGATTGAGTCCCACATCGGGCTCCTTGCTCCGCAGGGAGCCTGCTCCTCCCTCTGACTCTGCCTGCCTCTCTGTCTGCCTGTGCTCGCTCTCCCCCTCTCTCTCTCTGATAAATAAATAAAATCTTAAAAAAAAAATAATGAAGACAGAGCACTGACCAGTGGCCAGCATGTGAGTCTCCCAAAGAGGCTGGGAGGCACACGTGGGAGCCTGAGAATCCTGAGGGCATGCTCAGAGCTGAGGGCCACGGTGGAGCGAGAAACAGCTAAGCCCCTTGAAGACGGAATTCTCTGTGACAGCTGCCTAGCTGCCTAGCTTTTCCTCACTCAGGACTCCAGACTCACTGGTTTTTTCCACAGATCCCTACAGATATGCAAAGATACCCATTTCCAGGTGGTTACACTAGAGCCCAAACATTTGGGAATCAGGAGAAACCTCTTCAGATCAGAGGTCTTTCATTTTTCAAGGACAGACCTTACCAGATGAAGTTCCACATTACGGATAGGGTTAAATGTTTACGTTTTAAAGATGACATTTTCCTTTCCTAATTGGTACTCTCATATAGAGTCCTCTTGAGAGATCCACTTAGCATCAATTTCTTTATATGCAACAGGAACAAGTGTATGTCTCATCTGTTTCATTTATAGGAGGCGACAGCACACGTACAAATGAAACAGTTGAAACAAAGCAATGAACTGCAGTGAGCTCAGCTGAGGTAAATGTTACAGACAATTCTGGTTTAAGCAAAGGAACAAAGGTTACAATAATCCTTAAACTCATCTAAATCTCTACCTAAAGTAAAAATTTTATATTACAATATTCACAGAGTATTTGCTTCAAACATATAAAGAAGACTTTTGAGAAAGTAATTGCTGAGGTTTCAAAATAACTTTATAATTCCTGACTGGAAAGCTAATGTAGAGTAACACATTATTTGCATACACTTTTTTGTTAAAGAGGCAATCTTATATTTTCAAATGGAAAACCAAAAGCTTTCTTTTAAGTGAGTCTACTAATTTGAAGCAAATAAATCTTAATGCCAATAAACGCATTTTTATATTAAAAAGACAAAACATATTCCCATGCTGTCTCTCTCTGTGTTGTTCCTTGTAGGCATGCACGTGCATATGCACGTGCATATGCACGCGCCTGCACACACACACACACACACAGGCACACCCACCCAGAGAACCTCAAACTCAAAACACTGATTGCTTTTTTGCCTCCCTGGAACACCGTATTAGCTTCAGAGACAACAGCAGTCAGCTCCTCCCCAAACAGAGTAGGCTCTAGAAGCATGGTTTTAAAACCACAGCTGTTAGAAGCCTGCAGTCCAAAGTTAATACGTTTATGCCATGTTTTCAACTCATAGTTTCCAAAAATCCAGTTTAAAAAAAAATAGACACGCATGCTTAATTATTTACAGTCACCAGAAAATAACACACATGCACATTCTTGTGTGCCCACTCACACTCTCATATACACAACGCAACACCATTTCTGCAGTAATTTCTGGATTAAGAAAAACAAAATCACAGCAAATGTGTAGTATATTAAAATGCTCAGAGAAATATCACCCATGTGAAAATGAGAGTACCCCTGCTTACGCAAACATTACTCGGCTACTCTCTGCCTTTTCAGTGGGGTGCAGGCAGAGAGATCCAAGCAAATTTATGAGGTGGTCATGTGACCCTAGTGTCAGCCAAAGACTCTGATACAAAGTAAGAAGCTATACATTTCTTTCTTATTAAATACTTAGTCATCTTCACAGAAAGATTTTACATCCAAGTACTCTATGCTCTGTGTTTTATTATTATTTTTTTAACATTTTTATTTATTTATTTGACAGAGGTCACAAGTAGAGGCAGATAGAGAGAGAAGAGGAAGCAGGCTCCCTGCTGAGCAGAGAGCCCGATGTGGGGCTCCATCCCAGGACCCTGGGATCATGACCTGAGCCTAACGCAGAGGCTTTAACCCACTGAGCCACCCAGGCGCCCCTCTATGCTCTGTGTTTAACAGATTTCCATCCATATCTCTTTATATGGGGTATTTTCTATTAAATATTTTTTTGCACATATGTTTTAACTGTCTTCTTGACCACCTGGGAAACCTAAATTTTATTTCCATGTAAGTAACTATAGAGTCTTCCTCTTGTTTTATTTGTGTGTGTGTGTGGCTTTGGATTATATTTTTACGTAACCCATTAAGTGTTTAATGAAAAACGCTTTAATTTTTAAACATTGTTCTCTTCACTGGTTATTTTTTATTTGGAACCATGGTTATGTAGGTGCTGTAAATTTGTATACCAATATCATATATAATCTTAGTCAGTGTGAAGTACTTTCTCTTTTCTCAGTGGAGAAAATCATGTATTTAACTATTTTACACAGACCTTCGATCTAATGGGTCTCTCTTTTCTTATGTTTTTCAAGCACCCTTAGCCCCAAGTCGGCCACAGCCTCTCATCACCTGGCAAGGGTGGATAACACAAGACAAAATATTTTAAGTCCAGGAAAAGCCATAAAAGAATGAATGAATCAGAAGCCAAAGCTGTCAATTACCATCAGAACTTAAGCCTACATTCTCAAATAATTCCTCCAAGAATGTATTACAGTTATTTAGTTTTCTTGGCACTCTTGTCTCACATCTGTGTGAGTCTCAATGTGTCTTGTTTCTGTCTCGACTCTGCTTCTTCCTTGACTGTGAAAATAAGCCATTCAGAGTCCACCTGTGTGAATTTCACAACATCCCTTGAATCCATTTCTTTATTACTCATTTAATGTTCGTGATTAATCGCACAGCAGACTAACACCAGGCACTGGGGTAAGATCTGGCACGTAACCAGATTCATGGCCTGCAGGCTGACCCTCTCAGGCTAAAGAATATTCAGTCTCCATCATAGCTTCAGGCTCTGAAAATTACTGGGAAGACTACTACTGTTCTCTGCATAACTGTATGCCAGGCACCTCTGCTAGGATTTCCAAGGAAAGTTCTCATCTCCATCTACTTCCACAGTAAAGTTCAGAATACTGATTGTTCTCACCTACATCACTGAAATAGCTCTGTAAATGACGCTTGCATGTCTTATATTACACCACCTCAATCCATTCTAATATGTAAATCTATTATGAATATTTATCTTATAATATGTTCATTTGCTCAACATTCTGGGATATATAACCCAATGAACTTAATATGGCTTACAAGGTCCTTAAGGATGTGGTCTCTGTCTAACTTTCTAGATTCCTTTTTCACTCCTAAATATCCACTTGATGCTCTAGCACACTGAATGTCTTCCCTTTTCTTGGAAATTGTCCTTATTTCAAGGTTTCAAACAGTATGTCTCCTTCACCTTTAATAATCTGGCTTATCATGTGGGTAAAGCCCATTTGTCTCTCAGCTAAGAAAGTTCTTTTTCCAGGAAGCCTTCAAGGATCCCCGAAAATGGGTTGTGAACCCCTCCCACATGCTGTTGCTAACAATCATAGCTTTCAACGCCTGTATCTCAATTTCCTGTCTACCAGCTGCATGCCTCACTAGTCTGAAAGCTGCATACGAAATGGTAACATCCATTTTGTTCTCCATTATGTCTTATGAGTACTGCTCTAGCATTTATTTGGTACAGAATTTGTTAACTTAATGAAGAGCTGGTTCCATCTCCTTTAATTCCATGTTCTCTCCCAATTGCACAGGACCTCTCTCCACACCTTAGGTCTGCATGAATTATTGGCAAATACAGAAGAAAGCAGAAGACTGAAAACTTAGGACAGTATCTAGTACTGTCCTGTAATTGGATAAATGGCAGCACACTAGCCCAAAGACACAAAACATCTTGCCCAGGAAGTGGAACTGGAGAGAAGCAGGCTCTAGACCAAAACATGAATCTTCTAAATCCCTGGTCTGTGCTCTCTTGACTATGCCAAACTACTTATCACTGATCAAGAATTTCTCATCGACTCCTTCCAACAAGGTTCTTGTACCACTGGCCCTCATGTGTACATCTTATCCACACCAATGCTGATGGGTGGGGGGGGGCAGCTTATTTCATTAATGGCTCTTTACCAATGTACTCACCAGTAACATGTGAAAGCAGAATTAAGAAGGAAATGTAATTAATGAAGTTGTGTCAAGACTTGAACATATTGTACTTACTTCTCTATTGAATGCACTTGACAGCTCTTACAAAATACAAAAACCAAGAATGGTTTTCTCTTTGCTGGTGCAGTGGTTGTTGGTGTTCGAGGTTTAGAAATGTTTTCTGTTTGTTTGTTTTTGCCAAAACAATATTCTAAGTAAATGTAAGCTGAAAGACTAAGTAAAATAGTTTCTTTGAGACCTTATTACTGATGCATACAGACTTCATAGTTTTGGGGAAAACAAAACAGTTTTCCAAAATTGTGTGTGAGGTTGTTTTGTTGTTATTGCTGTTGTCCTTGTTTTTGTTTTTATTAGTCGTATTCCTTTCCCTTCCAGTCTGGCCTGAGGAAGAAGGAGAACACATTTGTACTAACAAAGAGCAAACACAAAGATCTCAGTTCACTTCCACTGTTACAGCTTCCTCCTGGTCTTAGATGTCTGGTGTCCGTGACCTCTTTTTGTGGGATCTCCCTGGCCATTCATAATATCCTGGTTCTGTCCCAGCAAACTTGGGCTTCTCCTTAATGGCCATTCGAGTTTATTATGGATTCCATATGCTTCAGGACCCAGAGATTGTACATGTGAGAGTATGCATAGAAGTTACAGGTCTCTTGGAAATATTGGTTCTGCCCTTCGTGGGTGGTGTGAATTTGAACAAGTTAACCTTTGGAAATGTTAACTTGTTCAGTTTCTACATCTACAGAATGGGGATGTGAACCACAGCGAGATACTTATCACACCCACTTAGAAAGGCTAAAATTTAAAAGGTTGACAATTCCATTGGTTGGCAAGGCTATGGGGTAAATGGCACTTAGGTTTTGTCTATGAGATGTAAAATGGCATGATCTCTTTGAAGAAAGTTCGACAATTTCTTATAAAGTCTAACCCATTTATCCTAGAACACAGCGATCTACTAGGTTTTGTCAAGAAAAATCAAAATATATCCACAAAAAGAGTACACAGATGTTTAGAGCAGCTTTGTACATAAAAGTGCTACTGAGAAATAATCCAAACAGCCATGACCAGGTAAATGGAAAATTTATGATACATTCATAGAAGGGGATGCTTTTCAGCAACAAAAAGAAACAGCTTAAGTGGCACAAAAACATATGTATGAACCTGAAGAACCCTATGTTGTGCAAAAGACACTAGGCACAAAAAAGTACACAGTATGGTTTCATTTATGTCACCTTTTAGAAAGGTACAATTAGTCTACCATGACAGAAAGCCGATCTGCACTTGCCTCTGAATAGGGAAGGCATTGACTGGAATAGGGTACATGAGTGAAGTTGCTAGGGTGATGGGAAGGTCCTATATCTTCCCCAGGGTGATAGTTGTACTGGTGAACAGATCCATCTGTAAAGTATGCCTTAATAGAACAGTAAAGGAACTGAAATCTATTCATTCATACTGATCCTTGTATTGTAAATGTAATATGGGAGGGGGGCAGAGACATTTCTGCCATGAACTTGGAAAATAATTATAGTTGCACTGTGATTTCACAAAGGCAGATGCCACCCTAAGCTCCCTCTGCAACCTGCCAAAATTTGAGCTCACCTCCAGCTGACCCCATGCTTCACAGAATGCATCTTGGTACACATTGTTTTCTCTTGGAGGACAAAATATAAGCACATTACACATTCCTTTTTAAGTTGCTTTTTTTCCTCCAAAGGGAATTTAAGAAATGTTGGGAAAAATAAGTGGAATTTTTTGAATGATAATAATTAATATACATTGGACATTCTTCAGTTAAAATAACAGATTTGGGTTCATATTATGGGAAAACTGTTCTAGTTAAAATATTCCTTTCTCTCTCTTTTAAAATAACTATATAGACTGATGGAAATGCAATTACTTGAGAAAGATTTTTAAGTTTTCTTTTCCTTGTTTCAGTGTAACAAATAGTTTGACATAGGCATGGCCACTTAAAGCTCAAGAAAGAATTATTAAAGTGGAACTCAAGATATTAAAAAACAGTACAAAGAAGACTTAAGGGGGGGAAGTTCATAATTGTTTTATGGTCTGGAAGTTTAATACTAGAGATCCAAAGCAATCTCTCATTTCTTTCAAAGTACTCCAAAAAGCAGGTGCATTAAGAAAAAAATGATGGGTAAGAGGACTAAGAATATAGCTACTAATGGAATGTGTTGATTTTAAAGTTGGAAAAAATGGAAGTCATATCAACCAAGGATAACCGTTTTTCTCTCAGCACTTTGCTAACTATGTGTCTTATTAGGCACTTAGAGCATTCTCCCCACCGCCTTGAAAAATATAGGTTCACTGCATAATCATGGTAAGGGAACATACTATGTACTTCTCTATTTTCTTGTTTTCCCTGGTATAGAGCTGCAAAAACCAACTCTTTAACAAATGTGTACTGATAGAACTAAAGGATTAAGAGTACATTGTAAAAGGCCTTCATATTAAAAATGTGCTGGATACAGAGTAACTGTCTGTGTAGCTTAAGGAAAGTAGGTAGCTGTCCAGATTTAGAATTCTTGACCCAGTCATTACCATTATTCTAAAATGTGATGGGGCTGAATGTATTCTACCTGCATTACCCTCAAATTTCTATAAAGCTGTCAGAGTATAAAATGACTGAGGAAGCACATCGTAAATTTCAATATAAATATTTTTAACCTTTAAAAATATTGTTTATATCAGAAATTTCTATATGAACCTTTTTAACATTTAAAAATATTGTCTTGCCATTTGCGACAACATGGATGGAACTAGAGCGTATCATGCTTAGCGAAATAAGTCAAGCAGAGAGAGACAACTATCATATGATCTCCCTTATATGAGGAAGTTGTGATGCAACATGGGGGCTTAAGTGGGTAGGAGAAGAATAAATGAAACAAGATGGGATTGGGAGGGAGACAAACCATAAGTAACTCTTAATCTCACAAAACAAACTGAGGGTTGCTGGGGGGAGGGGGTTTGGGAGAAGGGGGTGGGATTATGGACATTGGGGAGGGTATGTGCTTTGGTGAGTGCTGTGAAGTGTGTAAACCTGGTGATTCACAGACCTGTACCCCTGGGGATAAAAATATATGTTTATAAAAAATAAAAATTAAAAAATTAAAAAAATATATTGTTTTATAGAATTACTATCAAAGACATTATTCAAAATGAATTAGTGACATAAGAATTAAATTTCAAATTCTCCTGAGTTCTGAGTTAGGACTTCCTCTTCTGTCTCTCACTCTCATTCTCTCATTCACTTAAACCCTGAGTTGTTTCTTACCATTATTTGGCAGGACCTGTTTATATGAGGACATTGTTTTTGTGAAGCAAGTTCAAAGCCATAGTCTGCTGGTACCGCAGAGACTCTGCTAAAACATAGCCCCCAAAGCAGCTCTGATACTCTCTCTGAAGAACCCAGAGCAAGGACGCAAGCTCATTTCTCTGCAGTAAAATGTCAGCCTCTTATATTTATGGTGGAAATATTTCTGTTAATTAATCTAGTATATGAAATCCTCTAATAATCAAAAATCCCAGAGGATGGAGTACAGAGAACACTTTTAATCCCTCAAGTTAAAATCACAAAATATTTTTATTATAATCAGTTTTGTCTTATTTGAAATCGCCTGCAGTACATAGGGTAACATTTCCCTTAAGACTCTTTAGTTTTGACACAACTGGAAAAATGATTTCTTTCTGAGTATATTTATAGGGTCTTTCTAAATATCTTTGTGCATGAAAATCTCAGAGATACAAAAAAAATCAATTATTGCTGGTTATGTTTCTTCCATTCCTTTTGGAGGGAAACGTAATAGTTATTTCTTCCCATTTCATCGTACACATAGGTTCAGAAAACAAAATGCTAAGTTTGCCAAATTACTTTGCTTAATTTAGAGAGAAATTTTGTGTTCACGTGAGGACTGGTCTGCACTGAAATTTGCTCAAGACAACATGACCTGAGTATTTAAACTTCAGCTCATGTTACACTCTGATGAAGCCTCAAGGTTAAACTTTTTCCATAAGCTTGTATAGTAATAATTCCTTTTGTTTATAATAAAGTCATGTTGCTAAGGGTTGGAATGTGACCAAAGAAGGACATTTAATTCTATTTTAACATTTGTCGACATAAGGCACTGTGCTAGGCACTTTAGAGGAATACAAAATTTAATTTTAAAGGTTTTATTTATTTATTTGACAGATTACAAGTAGGCAGAGAGGCAGGCAGAGAGAGAGGGGAAGGGAAGCAGGCTCCCCGCTGAGCAGAGAGCCGGATGTGGGGCTTGATTTCAGGAGCTTTAGCCCACTGAGTCACCCAGGCGCCCCCAAATTTTAATTTTAAAACATGACGAGAAGTCTCTCCTCTTGAAGAGCTTAAACCTAAGCCTAGGAAGCAGATAAGAACTTCACCCAATGGCAAGGGGACATAAGAGGAGAGCTATAGCACGGAGCAAGCGATATATTATATATTAGCGATACAGTAAATGATGACTCCTATTTTGAAATCCGAGCCTCGGCCACAAATGGCACCACCAGGCAGCTAGCTGCTTACATCCGACCCTGGGCTGTCCTTGCTCCCTTACGTCTCACCTTGATCAATCAACAAGCCTGCTTGTTTCTATCTCAAAATGTACTTTAAAACGTTCTACCACTTCTCCCCCTACACTGTTCCAAGTCACCGTCACTTTTGCCTAGACTGGTGTAACCACCTCTATTCTCCCTGATTCTGCTCCTAATTTCTGATCTACTCCCTGCGCTACAACAAACGTAAACATTTTTGAAACACGAAGAAGACAACTCTGACTTAAAACTCTGCAATGGCTTCCCATTGCTCTTAAAACTCTGACTGCTAATGGGGCACTGGCTGGCTTGGTTGATAGAGCATGGGACTCTTGATCTTGGGGGGTTGTGAATTAAAGCTCCATGTTGGGTGTAGGATTTACTTAAAAAAAAAAAAAAAAAAAGTCCAACCTCTATTACAGCTTACAAAACTTGCTTGATTTTGTTTCTGTCTTCCTGTCTTGTTTTATGGAGGACAGAGGGCCTCAGCTCAGCATCCATGCCACAGGCCAGAGAGCTACAGACTTCAGGTTCTAGATTCACCCAATATGTCCTGGCTCTGGTTTGATTTCTACCATTTAGATTGCATCAGACTGGAAGAAGGGATTTAGAAAAACATTTCTTTCTCTTTTTTTCTCCTCTTTTTTGGCAAGTAGTATAAAGGAAGGTTCAGTGTTTCCTGGGGATGTTTTCCCACATGGGCTGTTTCCTGATGCAGTGTCTTCCTGCTACTGGACACGACCCCCTGCTCGCCCAGTTCTACAGGTCGTTTCTTTCTGTACCTCTCCTAACAAATCTGCAATCCATTTTGTCCTTCCTCCTGAAACAAGCTAAGATGAATTCTAAATCCAGCTCTTCAACTCTGAATGATATATTTATTTTCTATTTCTCTAATATGCTAAGCTTTTTCTTTTTTAAAATCTTGGGGTGGCCTTCTTTGGGACCCTTCTCATATCCCACTTCTTTTTTTTTCTTTTTTTTTTTAAGATTTTATTTATTTATTTGACAGAGATCCAAAGTAGGCAGAGAGGCAGGCAGAGAGAGAGGAAGAAGCAGGCTCCCCACTGAGCAGAGAGCCCAATGTGGGGCTCGATCCCAGGACCCTGGGAGCATAAACTGAGCCGAAGGCAGAGGCTTTAACCCACTGAGCCACCCAGGTGCCCCATCATATCCCACTTCTTTTTTTTTTTTTTTTTAATTTATTTTTTATTTATTTTCAGCATAACAGTATTCCTTATTTTTGTACCACACCCAGTGCTCCATGCAATCTGTGCCCTCTATAATACCCACCACCTGGTACCCCAACCTCCCACCGACTCACCAATTCAAACCCCTCAGATTGTTTTTTTAGAGTCCATAGTCTCTCATGGTTCACCTCCCCTTCCAATTTCCCCCAACTCCCTTCTCCTCTCTAACTCCCCATGTCCTCCATGCTATTTGTTATGCTCCACAAATAAGTAAAACCATATGATAATTGACTCTCTCTGCTTGACTTATTTCACTCAGCATAATCTCTTCCAGTCCATCCATGTTGCTACAAAAGTTGGGTATTCATCCTTTCTGGTGGAGGCATAATACTCCATTGTGTATATGGACCACATCTTCCTTATCCACAGAAGTAGTGAAAAGAAGGGCCATCTGCACCCCAATGTTTATAGCAGCAATGGCCACGGTCACCAAATTAAGCCTCCATGTTGCATCACCACTTCCTCATATCAGGGAGATCATATGATAGTTGTCTTTCTCTGCTTGACTTATTTCGCTAAGCATGATACGCTCTAGTTCCATCCATGTTGTTGCAAATGGCAAGATTTCATTTCTTTTGATGGCTGCATAGTATTCCATTGTATATATATACCACATCTTCTTGATCCATTCATCTGTTGATGGACATCTAGGTTCTTTCCATAGTTTGGCTATTGTGGACATTGCTGCTATAAACATTCGGGTGCATGTGCCCCTTTGGATCACTACATTTGTATCTTTAGGGTAAATACCCAATAGTGCAATTGCTGGGTCATAGGGCAGTTCTATTTTCAACATTTTGAGGAACCTCCATGCTGTTTTCCAGAGTGGCTGCACCAGCTTGCATTCCCACCAACAGTGTAGGAGGGTTCCCCTTTCTCCACATCCTCGCCAGCATCTGTCATTTCCTGACTTGTTGATTTTAGCCATTCTGACTGGTGTGAGGTGATATCTCATTGTGGTCTTGATTTGTATTTCCCTGATGCCGAGTGATATGGAGCACTTTTTCATGTGTCTGTTCGCCATCTGGATGTCTTCTTCAACACCCAAAGAACAAATAATCCAATCAAGAAATGGGCAGAGGACATGAACAGACATTTCTGCATATCCCACTTCTTGATGTAAATGTGAACTCCTCAGAGATACTTTTCTTGGTTAACGAACCCAACTTAGATATTCCCCAATTTTCTCCTATTAAACACTCTGCTTTTTTTTTTTTTAAGATTTTATTTATTTGACAGAGATCACAAGTAGGCAGAGAGGCAGGCAGAGAGAGAGAGGAAGGGAAGCAGGCTCCCCGCTGAGCAGAGAGCCCAATGCAGGGCTCGATCCCAGGACCCTGAGATCCTGACCTGAGCCGAAGGCAGCAGTTTAACCCACTGAGCCACCCAGGTGACCCTCTGGTTTTTTTGTTTGTTTGTTTGTTTTTTAAACAATAGTTAATAGAAGCTATAATAAATAAACACATACCAAATACCAGCTATTTTATAGCATATACATATATCTATATCTATGTAACCTTGCTTATCACGTTTAGCCACTAAACTGAAAGGTCCGCCACTTGCTCAGCAATGTATACCTAGTACCCTGGAGAGTGCATGACATAAAGATATTTAAATTAAATCTATGTTGCTTCTCGGAGTTGTCCAATTTTTCAACCAGCCCATTCTTCTTTCATTGCTTTTCATTGACTGTGGTTCAGCTAGGGAAACCAAGAGGGAGTATCTATTCAGAGTAGTAAGAGAAGTTCCCCAGGCCCTGGCCTTGAGGCAAAACACAACAAAAGCCTCAGAGTGGTGAGGATGGCAAGCATGGGACTGTATCTCTGTGCTGTCCTATCTCCCAGGCCCTTTGAAAAAGTTGGTTGGGGGAGGTAATAGTTGCTTTGTTTTATTCCATTTATCATTACCAATAGTTGAACTGATATTTATATTAGGTAATACAATCAGACTATTTTATACTAAAATATGTATGTATTCTGTTAACGATATATCTGAAGGCATCTACTTCATGTGGAGTAGTCAACTTCTGTTTTGGTTTACTGAATAATGGCATTTATAAAATAAGACATATGTTCATTTAAAATATCTAACGATTCCTTTGTACATCTTTTGTCTTCAGGAGATTAGGGATTTGATACTCACTTTTACATCTCTCATAGCTCCAGGACACCTAGCTGGCTCAGTCAGTTAACTCTGCCTTCAGCTCAGGTCATGATCCCAAGGTCCTGAGATCAAGCCCTGCATCAGGCTCCATGCTCAGCATGGAATCTGCTTCTTCCTCGCCCTCAGCCCCTCCCTCTGCTCATGCTCTCTCTCTTTCTCTCTCAAAATAAACAAATTAAAAAAATCTCTAAAAAATAATAAATCGGGGCGCCTGGGTGGCTCAGTGAGTTAAAGTCTCTGCCTTTGGCTCAGGTCATGATCTCGGGGTCCTGAGATCAAGTCCCACGTCAGGCTTTCTGCTCAGCAGGGAGCCTGTCTCCCTTTCTCTGTCTGTCTCTCTGCCTACTTGTCATCTCTGTCTGTCAAATGAATACAATCTTTAAAAAATAATAACAAATCCCTCATAATTACTAAAACAAAATATTTCTTTTTTCTTAAAATCCAAAGCCTTTATTTAGACTCTCTATTTGAAAAGATCCAAGAGGAAAGACCCTCTTAGATCCAACATTCTAAAATTGTATAAAATTTCAAAACATCTTTATTTTTCTCATAAATGAAAGAGCTGGCTCCATTATGCTCAAAGTTAAAGACATACACACTTCAAATGTCAGGCCCATTAACTCTTTCAGTCCCCCTAGGAAACAATCAATATAGACTTATACTAGTGCAAATAAAATTTAAGACAGGAAAAAGGATTATACTTTATAGGTACTTAAATTTTGAGTTTAAAGTAGACTCCGTTGGCACACTTGGGAAAAGCTATTTCTTTTCTCTTGGTTTTTATGGCTTGATATAAAATCATTTCCAATGTATTATGTATGGAAAAGACTTCATTTTTTAGATACAGCTCATGTGTATAGGCATTTTGCATGCACAGTAAATCAACAACAGACTCATAAGCATGTTGCTTTCTCAGCAATTGCTGGTCATATGGATTAAGAGACAGAGTGTAGTTAAAGATTCCTGATTATTGGAACATGGTTTTGTAGATATTCCTCAACTCCAACTGTAACACTAGACATTTAAACGACTGATATTTGTTTGGGCAGAGAAGCTGCAAGCTATGATAGTGTGTGTGGCAGCTTTACTCTATTGAAACACAGCATTTAAACACAACTAAACCACTTCAGTCGTGCACTGGATTTAAACTCTGCCTACATGAAGGAAGGCCACTCCTTCTTTAGCTGTTCACAAAGCCTCTAAAACAGACCAGAACAAGAACAGAACAAGAACATGTCAGAAAAGGGGACTGATCAAAGTAATTATCGTCAAATTTATTATTTACCTAATAATCCTGAAATTAGAACATCCACTTCCCTCACACATAAATTAGAAGTTTTTGTAATGACATTGAACTTAATTTTCCTCATACAGTCGAAGATATCACATATATTTGTTTGAATTATGTCTTTAAGACACTTATGTCCAGGGTGTGGTGTGTGTGCATGTGCATATGTTGGAAAGAGACCTAAACTCTTTTTTTATTCTGCACTTACAGCATATAAAATGGAACTGTTTTTCAGGTGAGAATGGCTAACTTTTTCAGATTGCAGAACTTGAATTAGGTCAGAATTAAAATAGAGCACTTCTCTTCTAGCAAAGAAAAAAGTTTCTTACCCCAAATCTATTTCTTATCTCCTTTCATCTTTCCCTTTGGCTGGAACCCAATTCTTCCCTCAAAATTAGTTCCAGAGCGTGCTCATTCTCTCCCTTGCATGGAGGAGATTCTGGGATGACAGTCTTTCTGGATGCAGTCTCACCCGTATTCACAGCCCTCTCTCTGTTCCCATCCCTTGAAGAGTCCCCTGGTCACCTTGACCATCTTTATCACCGCCTCTACAATTCTAAGACCTTCCAACTCACAGTCTTTAAGGCACTGTTACTTCTTCCTTTACTCTGATAGACCAAATCCACCATACTTCAAGGCCTCTCCAGCCTACCCCTTCCTTTCCTGTCCTATTAACAGCTTTGTTCTGGGAAATGATTGTATCATACTTACAATTTAGCAAAGATCGCCCTACATACTTTGCTCTTCAAGTCACTGTTGGTATCCAAACAGCTGTTGTACCGTGGTCGCCTTTCCTTACTGCAGTCCCATCCCGCCTACCCAACCCTGGCATTTTAACTCCCCATCAACCAACATGTTCATTCCCGCAACCCCATTTTGATCCGTGCTCACTCCCATCAGGCTTGTTTCTACTCTGGCATCCCCAAAGTCTGTGTCCAAGCAAATTCTTCCTTTAAATTTTACAGCTCTCTGGAGCCCCCGGAAATGAAAACCAGTAAACACAGATGCATTGCCACAATTTTCCGGCCCATCAGTTATGAACCCCATTTCTGAAAAAGACTCAAATCTATGGGTGGCTATAATTGTCTCTATTATCACAATGAAGTCAGAGGGGGGCATCTTCCAGAATTGATGATTCTCCAGGGATGTGTATGGAAATGTTCTTGGACCATTTCTTCCTTCCTATCCCTAATGAAATTTCTTTCAGAAAGTAGTATTTGCAGTCTCTATGAAAGGAACATAACATTTCAATCAACATAACACCAACGAAAGAAGAAAATACATCTATGTCATTTATTATTCTAGCCTAAAATCTAGCACAAAACTTAGCACATAGTAGATGTTCCAAAATATGTATTATATAAGCAAATATTTACTGGGGATGATACTATCATTGTTCAAAATAATCCAAAACGTTTCTCCACAGTCTCCTTCCCTACCTGAGGACTGTAAATCCCTCACAACCTAAGGACTCATCATGTGACTGACTTTGCTCCCCTGTCAGAAAAGCACAAGTAAAAGTGACCCATGCTATCTCTTAGCAGATAATTTAACATAAAATGGGTGGCTCACCATTTATTTCTTTTTCCCTGTACCATAAGACAGGCTATCCCAGATAGACCTACTCTATCAGACCATGCCCAGAAATAAAAGCTTATTCAGCAAAGTTACAGCAAAGAACAAATCTTAGTCTTTGTAAGCCATTGAGATTTGGGGTAATCTCTTTCCATAATATAACTTGGCCTAAGCTGTCTCATACAGAAAGAATCAAATATTTGAAGTAGGACTATTCTCTCCTAGTACTAGCTATTGTCTCAGAAAGAAGGAAAGGGCAATTTTTAAAATACAACTTTGTGAATCTATTCAATGCAAAAACACTGTCCCCAGTAACACGAAAAACAGACTGACTTGACTGGAGGGACAGAAAAAGAGATGATACCTCATTTTTTCTCTTGACTTTTGTTCAAATTTGCAGGAGGTAGCAGGAGAAATTTGAGGTAGAAGGGATTAAGGTAAGGTGTTTTTTCTTTTCCTTTTTTTTTTTTAACCTTTTAGGCCATATACATCTTATAAAATATGCAAAATGAATTTTTACGATGTATAATCAAAATATTAGTAATAAATATATGAGAGGATAAAGTGAGAACTACAAATTTCATGCAAACTTTGAATAGAAATATTTTTCTGAATATATTAACTATTTCAGATCAAAACACAAGTTATCAAGTTAATGTTTTTATACTTAAATGGGTAGCCTAGAGTATTAATATTATTCCCTCCATAGAAAACTTTAGAAGATTCTAGAGCTGTAAGTTAATTTAGTTCAATATTCAGGTAGGAAATGCATATTTCTCTGTATAATTTCATCTATGATACCACTTGAGAAATTTATCTTTGCTTTATGTAACTTTTGTGGAAATTTTCCTTCTCAGACCTGATCCATAATTTAGCATGTGTAATTAACACATGTAATGATGTGTTAATGATCTCTTATTTATACAGCATCTAGCTTCAATGAACACAAAGTACTCTATTTACTTAATTTATTCTCTAAACATATGCATCTGGAACTAACCTTGGACTTAAATAAATTAACTCCACTGAAGAGTAGATTTCTATAAAATAAGATTTATTTAAGGGTAAGAATAAAAAATTAAGACATGCAAATATTCTTCTGCATGACAAATTTATTTAAGGCTCTTGATTTAGACTGAAGAGTACTAGAAAAGCATTTCCAAATTCCTACCAGCGTTCAGCAGGCTCCAGATGACTACCTAGAACTTTACGTTTTTATTAACATTTTAAGAACTTAATTTGTAATGAAAGGCTACTTTGCAGTTGCAGCTAATTCTACATTTACCTGCCTCTATAATTTGCTTTACTTACAGCTGTCTCTTACATTAATATTCATTACAAAAGCCCCCTTCTAATATTACTTGATTTGACAGAAATGCATTAGCTATGACAAATGCTTCATAATGTACTCAGACAGTATTAATGCAAGTAGAATCTATGCTAATTATTGCTATTTAAACACACAGATTACTCCTTCTGGTCTTCTTTTTTAAAATGGAAATAAAATTTACAGCCACCAGAAATTGGAAATATCTGCTTTTTAAATATGCTTTGCGTTAGTATCATTTCCCCATATTAAATGAGCCGTATGCAGAGGTAACGGCATATAATAAACATGGAAGACTCATAAATTTATTTTAAAAAAAGGTTAAAGTCCTCACTTGTATGGAAAAAAAGGGGATCTTAGGAGGATGGGCCACTTGGTATCACAGTAAGTGTAAGGCCATTTGTCACTTGATATCAATTCATCCTCCAGGGGTCTCCTTCTTTAACTGCTCCCTTATCCTCATCACATCCATCCAGATCAGCAGCTCCTTTCAGTAAGGAAAGATCCAGGAGATGAAGAAGGATTTCCTGTTCACTTTGATGATCACTGAAAAGCATAGCACATATGGCCTGATTCACTAGTAGGTTGTTTGACTGATGATATTTGATATTTGACTTGTTCAAATTTGTAAGCTTAGCTCATGAACCAAATCCTTTATGGAACTCAGTGAGAACCTTGGGGTCCACAAAGCAGCTTGTGACCCACTGCCCCAATCATATTGACTAAAATGCTCCAGGCTAGCTTATTCTATTTGTGGGATTGTTTTTGCACAGCCACAAAGACTGAGAATTCATCACCTCCCAAGGTAGTCCAGTCCCCTTGCAGATAGCTTTAAATTTTGGAGAAGGCTTTGTTATTGAATTGGAATACAATTTTCTATAACTTCCCTTCATTGTCTGGTTAGCTCTGGACAAGTTAGTTCTGTCTCTGAGGCCTAGAATAGCACAAAAATGTATTAAGTGCATGATATACAGTTGTAGGATGAATGAAGGAATGTATTAAAAACTCTATTTTTGAAGTCATAGACTTCATAATCTTTTTTTTCCAAATAACAAAGTATTTGGACACTGTTCTCAACATTTTCATCAGGTTCAAAATTCCAGTTGCTTTGGGTATTTCTCTCCTTGTGTGGTTTTTAGAACTTTTACCTTCCTAAGGATCAGTTCTAGCCTGGAGCAATTTCACAGACTTTTTCTGAAGTGAGACGATAAGAACTAAGGGCAATGCACTAAGCTCAGTTTGACAAGAGCAGAGTAAGTAGAACCCTTGGTTCTTACACCTGGGACACATTTGTTCTGAGTAGGGTTGCAAAAACTCATGGTCTAGGATAAGGAGTAGGTTGACTTCTACTAAGTGTGTGGTTCACTCAATCCTCTAAATCAGCAGCCAGTGAATTACAGGCCTAGTCTGGTCTATGTCTGTTTTGTATGTAAAGTTGTATGGGAACACAGGCACAGCCATTCTTTTATGAATTACACATGGCTGCTTTCCCTCTACAATGGCAGAAATGAGTAGCTATGACGTGGACTGTATGGAATGCAAAGGTGAAAATGTTTCCATCTTGTCCTTTACAGAAAAAGTTTGCTGATCCTTGTCTACAATCAATTAAAGGTTATGCCAACACAGGGGTGCCTGAATGGCTCAGTTCAGTTAAGCGTCCAACTCTTAATTTTGGTTCAGATCATGATCTCAGGGTCATGAGATTAAGCCCCATGTCAGGCTCCACTTAAGGGTGTCTCTCTCTCCCTCTGCCCCTCTATCTCCCATCCCCTTCATGCGAGTACTCTCTTTTTTAAAGATTTTATTTATTATTTATTTAAGATACAGAGCGAGAAAGCATGAATGGGGGAGGAGCAAAGGAAGAAGGAGAAGCAGACTCCCCACTGAGCAGGGAGCCTAATGCAGGGCTTGATCCTGGGGACCCTAAGAACATGACCTGAGCTGAATTGAAGGCAGAATGGAAGGCTCAACCGACTGAGCCACTCAGGTGCCCCTGCGCTCTCTCTCTTAAAAAAAAAAAAAAAAAAGTTCAGGGGCGCCTGGGTGGCTCGGTGGGTTGGGCCTCTGCCTTCGGCTCGGGTCATGGTCCCGGGGTCCCGGGGTCCCGGGGTCCTGGGGTCGAGCCCCGCGTCGGGCTTTCTGCTCTGCGGGGGGCCTGCTTCCTCCTCTCTCTCTGCCTGCCTCTCTGCCTACTTGTGGTCTCTATCAGATAGATGAAGAAAGAATCTTTGAAAAAAAAAAAAAAAGTTCATGCCAATGTAAGCAGTACGACCGAACGTTACAAACGCAAGGGAACAAAGGAAACTACTCCCTCCTAGGCAAAACTAATATTTTGCCTTGTAATTCCTTCAAGTGTTTCCCCAATCTCTGCAATTGCTAGAATTATCTATGAAACTTTTTAAAAATGCCAATTCCTGGGTCTCAAACTAGGTCAACTAACTCAGAAACTCAAGGGTGTGGCTTTGAATAATCCCTGACACTGGCACCCCTGTCTTAGTCCTGTCCTTCTAACATCCTTCATTTTCTTCTGGTTTTGTTGTTATTGTTGTGTTTATTTGTTTGTGTTTGCTTAATTTTTACTTTGACATAACTTTAGACCAACAGAAAAGTTGCAAAAATAGTACTGAGAGAACTCCCATGAAGTCCTCTCTCAGAATCCCCAAAGATAACATTTTATATAAGATTAACAAAATCATCAAAACCAGAAAAAAATGACTATGGACAATACTATTAACTAAATTACAGAGCTTATTCAGATTTTGCAATTCTAACATTCAATTTTTTTAGTGTATATTTCTTTGAAATTTAATCACATGTGTATATTCTTGTAATCACCACCACAATCAGGAAACAGCCTATTCCTCCAAAGAAACTTCAAGTGACCTTTGTGGTCATAGCCTCAGCAACTCCAGATCCTAAAAACTGTGGCTGATTATGATTTGGAGAATCAAATCATAATAATTTCTGCAATAAAGTACAGAATCTTTTGAGACTGGTTTTGTTCATTTACCCATGATGCCCTGAGGTCCATCCAACTTGTTGCACACATCAGTGGTTTTTTTGAATTCCTTTTTACTGCTGAGTAGCACTGTATAGTATCAGTGTATCACCATCTGTTAATCCACTTGCCCAGTGAAAGGCATTGGGTTGTTTCCAATGTCCAGTGAGCATTAATATAGCTGGTATAGAGATTTGTATGCAGGTTTTTGTGTGAACATAAGTTTTCAGATCTGCTGGGTAAATACCCAGGTGTGAGATGGCTAGGTCATATGGCAAGTAGAGTTTACATTTACAGAAACTGCCAATTGTTTTGCTTAATGGCTATACCAGTTTGCATTCCCACCACCAATGTGTTCCAGTTGCTTTGCATCCTCATCGGTATTGGTATTGGCAGTTTTTGTTACTTATTTTATCACAGCCATTCTAGTAGGTGTGTAGTACTGCCTTATCATAGCTTTAATTTGCATTTCTCTGGTAGCTAAAAAAAAGTTGAATATAGCTTTGTGGCTTATTTATCATCCATGCATTTTTTGGGGAAATAATCTGTTCAAGCCTTTTGTCCATTTTCTAATTGGAATGTCTGTCTTTTTTTTTTTTTTTTTTTAATTCTATCTTTTTACTTGAGAGAGAGAGAGAATGAGTCGGGGGAGGGACTAAGGGAGAGGAAGAAGTTCTCTCTGCTGAGCAGGGAGCCCAATGCAGTTTCTCCTAGACTAACATTTTTCTGTCACAGAACAAAAGCTTTAATATTCATGAGGCCCAAGTTATCCATTTTTTTTCTTTTATGGATCATGCATTTGCCACAGTTATCACTCAAGGTCCAATCTGGAGAGATAAACTACATAGTAACTGGCACATGGAAAGTTCACTGTTAACACTAAGAGGAGATAGCATTATGATGATTGGCTAGTATCTCTAACTAATGTATGACTAACAGATATGCAAGGCAGCTAACACCCCTAAGGCTGAGGTCATGTGCCCAAGGAAGAGCCTATCCCTCTGAGAGCTGAACTCCAGACCTTGCTGGAGAGGGTATGGCCATGGCCCACTGAATGGTTGCTTTAGGGTGTCCCCGGTGGTCCTTGCTGGAATCTGGCCTCTAAAGGACCAGCTGTTCATGGTTAATTGTCAAACTGGAAGCACAAAGCTACAAAATTTCTATTTGGTGAGTTAGGAGAAGTTGTTGGCCCATGTGTGCTTTTGGCCATCATGCACAGTAGGAGCTGGGTGTCTATTGCAGAAGCTGTCCACACTGCAGGAGTCTGGCCAATGAGTCCAAGCCCAGGAAGAAAAATTCCTTTCTCCTTCAGTGTCTTTCCTGTGCCCTTTACTGACAAAGCTTAACATAATGCCAGCTGGTAAAAAAAAAAGAAAAGAAAAGAAAAGAAAAATAAAGAAAGCTATTTAGAAGGGCCCACATAGATCCATTTTCACTGAATGAGGCCAGCTAATTGGGCTCTGCCCCATAGTTTCACAGTGCCTGCTGGGGAGGGGTCCTGCCTCTAGCTTACATCAGTATTGAGCATGGATGGTAAGCAGAACTCCACCCCACAGTTTCTGAAGGGTCCAGTGAGGAGAAGCTTCTTTATTCTGTTCATCTAGAGTGGAGTGTGTATACCCAGAATGGGCCCATCCTACAGAGCTACCATCTTGCAAGTCAATAAGAGGGCTGGAAAGAGAAAGCTTTCCTTGGGGCTGTTGTGTGTGCACTCACTGGTAGTTCCACGTTACAGGCTGTTCTAGCATCCAGGCTGGTACTTAGGGGAGGAAAACAAAACAAAACAAAAACAAAATCAAAAACAAAAAACATGGAATTTCCCACTGAGTCATCCCTCAAGTCTGTAGGCTCCTAGGCAATCCTCTATCTATCTACCAATCAGTCTTCTGATAGTGGTCATGTGAATTTTGCCCAGGCTTTATAGTCATAATTAACAAGGAGATGGGGTGCTGTGTGCTTACTTCATCTTTTCTGAAACCAGAAACTCTCCACAGCCTATGTTTAAATTGATTTATTTCCTTAGACAGCATGTCAAGGCTTATTCCATATGTAGGGGTTTCTGAGCCATGGTGTTGTCATGTTCAGCTGGCTCAGGAAAATTCCTTCTAAAAAAAATGCTTATCCTGATCTGCAAAGCTTTCTTATTTGTTAAATCTGAAGATGGGGCATAATGTCGGCATTAAAGAGATACCCATGTTATTATGAAGGACAAGCCTTACTAAATATTGGAACAGGTGAAGAAAGTACTTGAATTGCCCTAAACAACCAGCTAGTGGAAGCAAATGTATGCTCAGCATCATCAGTTCTCATCTTTGTGCAACATTAAAGACCCGGGAATGCCTTGGTATTCTTTTGGCTAGAGCATCATTTCTGATTTCGCTGGCTATTGGTTTCCTCCATGGGGTTTCCTTTTTATTTATTTATTTATTATGTTTTAATTTTTTTAATAGATTTATTTATTTGAGAGAGAGAGAGACACTGTGCACTTGCAGGGGGAGGGGCAGAGGGAGAAGGAGAGCGAGAATCTGAAGCAGACTCCCTGTTGCTCATGGAGCCTGACCCAGGGTTCAAGCTCATGATCCTGAGATCATGACCTGAGCTGAAATCAAGTCACACACTTAACTGACTTTGCCACCCAGGCGCCCCGGGGTTTCCTTTTTATAGATGATGCCTTTCTAATCCTCCCCTCTTCCAGTTTTATACCACCACATGGTAAGAATAACCTTCCTACCATTTCAGAGCATCTACTCTGTGCCAGGCGTTATGATACCTGCTTAACTACACTTTTGATCATCCTCACTACAATTCATTATTTGGTGAAAAAAATAAACGATATCGTAGAGATGAGAAAACTAGAGTCATAGGGTGCCTGGGTGGCTCAGTGGGTTAAGCCGCTGCCTTCGGCTCAGGTCATGATCTCAGGGTCCTGGGATCGAGTCCCGCATCAGGCTCTCTGCTCAGCAGGGAGCCTGCTTCCTTCTCTCTCTCTCTCTGCCTGCCTCTCAGTGTACTTGTAATTTCTCTCTGTCAAATAAATAAATAAAATCAAAAAAAAAAAAAAAAAGAAGAAGAAGAAGAAAACTAGAGTCGGATTCCAAATCTCTTCTACTTTTCCCAAACCCAGCCCTTGCCTCTAACCCCTCCTGCCACATCTGTACCACCCGTTTTTGCCCGTACCTGTAGGTAATGTCTTGTTGTGTTTCCATTTTGGTTTTATCTACTAAACAAGACTGAAAGCTCCTTGATGGAAGTGAATTACCTCAGGTCTTAAAACACTGAACTGACACAGAACCTGTCAGATGTTGAGTGGCTGCTGATTTTCATAGCTGCCAATTTAGAGGCTGTCCCTCTCTAGCAACTGACTTGAGAGATTAAAAAAATTTATTTAGAGAGTCACAAATCCAGCCAATGACTAGCTGAGTGGAAGAGATGCTCAGTGAATAATGAGGCTAATCGGATTGATAATCAAAATTTGACCATGCATGCCTATGCGCACCCAACTTGAAAAGAGGTATCACTGTATGCAATAATTTATAGCTACATATGAAGAAATGGAGCCAAGTGTCACAAACGCAAGTACAAGCCTTTCATATACACACATTTCAGAGACTCATATATGACGATGATACTTGATAAAGGCTCCCATCAGTCATGCCATAGCCTCCTGTCCTGATTACAAAGTACACACTGTCCATTTCTCTGAACATGATGACATGTATCAAAAGATGATAAATGTCCTCACAAACAGGTAGGGCTAAAAGGAGCACCTTCAATATTTCTCAGTGGTTTTGCAACAACCAACATCTTGTCTGGATTTTTTTATTCCATGGAGTGAAAAGCCAAAGGCTTTAATTATCAGGAAAGCTCAAATGTAAAGAAAAAAAAAAAAAGGAGGGGGGGACCTGAGCATTGGAATAGACATGACATCACAGCTAGTATAACCATAATCCAGAGCTGGAACTTGCTCCAAAACATTCCTAACAACTAGTCTTATGGCCTATATCAGAATTCCTCCAGAGTCAGGAAAATATCTGGATGCTTTATTTGATAGGAAGTTCTTTTGTTCATTTTCATGCATTCATTCATTCATTTGATGGTTGTCATGCTTTGCCAAGACTAGGAAATAGCCATGAAAAACAAGACATGTTCCTGTTCTTAAGGAATATCTATTCCACTGGAAGTAGCAGGCAATAAACAAAACTGCACAGGAATCAACTCTTTTTAAGTGTGATAGTGTGAACCTAGGGAGTTCCTCTATATTTTCCATCCATTAGCCCTAGTTGTATACTTGCATGCCATACAGAACAAGGCTGTCTTCTTTCTTGTACATGGCACCACAACAGATACTGAGGATAACTAGCATCTCACCCTCAAATCTTCTGCAGGACAAATGCCTCCAGAATGGTTGTAACTCTTTCACATTTGACAACATGTTATGGCCCTTCATTCACCATTCTGGTCCTACGTGCTAGGTTGTTTCCTTTGCTCATCTATCACCTTTGCTTATCATCACATTCACTACAATTAATTATATGACCCTGATATAAATGCAAGAGGGCTTGAACACAGAGAAGAATACAGGGATATTTACTAAGCATTGTCTCTACTGCAAATTCCAAATTCCACCTAAAATCATGACGGTACATTTAATAATGAATGCCATCACGTTCCTCATTGTCAATTGTACACTATACTCTCAAAGGTAACCACACACACATACCACCTAATATACACATAACAATGTTAGTTATGTATACACAATATGTATATTGTGTTATGTATATGTGTTGTGTATATTGCCCATGTGTATAACAACTAACATTGTTATGTATGTGAATATTAGGTGGTATGTGTATGTGATGTTAATGTAGCAATAATATGGAGAAGACTTGATTTAAGAAAGGGAGTTAAATAATATGCTTACTGAAAATATAACCCATATGGCAGGATCACAACCTTGCATTGCAGAGGCGACATGCATAGTGTTCAGGATCAGGTTTGTGAGGTTAGATCTGCTGGATTTCAATTCTTGTTCTATCATTACCAGCTGTGTGATTCTGGTCAAGTACTTAACCACTCTGATATTTAGTATCTTCATCACAAAATGAGAATAAGATCAGAATCAATGTTTATCCATAATATATAAACTGCTTGACTCAGAGTAAGTGCTAGAGATAAATATGCTATTGTTTTTATAACAAATTATGCACTGAAAATGCAATTTCTTCATTTGCTAAAACCAAGTCAGTCTTCCTAAAGAGCTTCCTCCATGCTAAATTGGAAGGGGGTAGAAAAATACACTGTAACACTGAACTTGTGTATTTATATCATCATAGTGTGTACAGGTTGAATAACCTCTTTTGGATTTCTTTTAACCCTATGGTGCAAAATTAAAATTTTATGTCTCTTTCTCTTCCTGTGCTTGATCTACCTCTTCTTCTTCCCCTCCATTAATTTCAGGAGGATTATAATTGTTCATAAAATTTGTTCTTATCTTCCTGGCAGTCAAGGCAAAAAGGGAAACAACTCATTATGAAAAAGCAAGATGTATGTCAGCTCCAAAGAGAGCTAATATTAATTTAGCATTCCTGGCACCTGTATATATCTGCATATCTAGAATAGAATCTTCTATCATACTACCAAGGCAAAACTCCTAATCTAGCTGTAGAAGAATTCAAAAGGATCCCTCTGATTATCCTGATTCTCGACCTTCTGTTCATCTGACGTCACAAGTGCTGTAGAAATAGGACATCAATGACATTCAGGAGATTGCAAGTAGAATAGGCCTGGGCCCACTGGGCATTTTGCTACTTAAGACTTGGCCATTTTGTTAGACCAGGGTTTTTAGGACATGAAAAAATCCAATCAGCTTCAGTTCTCTGGAAGGAAAGTTTCAGCATTTATTTGTTTAATCTCTCTAAAGAAGTCCAAAAGCATTACCTGAAGGCAGAACTTAGAATTGGATTTCTGGTCCCAGAGGACACCATTGTTACTGCTACAGTCGGCCTAAAGCCCTAGCAGGTAACAAACACATTTGCAGTTAGAGTCTATTAATAAACTGATGGAAGCTCACCAGTTAAAAGCTGAAGATTGCTATTTAATGCTCTCTTTTGCTTTTAATGGACTGAAACCTGTTAAAATGCTGCTAAATAATAAGACAAATTCTTCTTGCAGTTGATAGAAGGACAGGAACACACACACACACACACACACACACACATACACACAATTGAGAGATTAATTTCCATAGGCTCAACACCAAATGTAGCTGGAATGGAGCAAAGCCTAGAGTCTGGAGAGCCTGAAGAGCCCCACAGACAGTCTGGAGATGAAACTCGAGATGTTTTACTCAGACAGAACTATGATTACATTATCAACTTTTCCTGGGGCTATTAAATCAGTGGAGCAAAAAATAGGCACATTTGGTCCACAGACAGAGAGAGCCAAGTATAGCGGAGAGAGGATTAAAATGGCACAACAGATGTCTCGGGGCTCTCGTATCAAGGTGCATGCTCAGAAGGGCTCTTCCGGGGGCTCTAATGGGGAAAATGGCTTATTGAGCGCAAAAATGAGAGAAGTTAGGGGATGGACTTTTAAAGACTTTGCTCATTCTTTCACTTCCCAGATGGGCTGTTTCATCTATTTTGGATTTGTGATGTCAAACCAACCCATCGATGCAGTCATTTTGGTGAGACTTTTGCTTTTCTGATAGCTGTCACAATTAAACCTCACAGTCAACACTTGGTTCCCCCGTGCCTTTTAGGAATATTCATCTGCCTTCCCCACCCAATGTCCTTGACCTACAGGAGGTTCTAGACCTCCAGGAGATGATGCAGTTCTTGGTTGGTCAAAATGTAGCCTTAATGTTAAAGACATCTCACTCTTGTGGTTATGGAGATCTTTCTGATTTTCTTCCTTGTTTGTCTGGATATAGATTCACAACCTTCCTCTGAAAACTTGAAGCTTATCTATTTATTTTTTACGTATATTTATAAAATTCTTTTATTTCAACTGATGGCTCCAGTATTTTGGAATCTCATTTTAAGTTGGATTTAGCTCCTGCTTGCCTCAGCCATCATGATCAATACGTCCTTCCTTTTATTGCCCCAGTTTCTCTCTTGCTTTCTAAATCTCGTCCTGTCTTTTCTATTGCAGCTGTTAGAATAGAATAGAATAGAATAGAATAGAATATCACTGCGGCAGATTTCATTTACGAAGATGGTTCTCATCTCATAGGACCATCTTATATTGTGACTTTGCCATTCTGCCAGCATTGGGTGGAATCTAGCCCTCTTCCCTTGTGTCTGTCACAAACAATAGAGTATGGTAGACAGATATTGTGACTGTAGAGGTAAGTCATAAAAGGAAATAAAGCTTCAGCTTGGCTATCGTTTTGGAACCTCAATGTGAACAGCCCAGGACATATGGAGAGGTCATCAGTAGGTACTCTGGCAGACAGCCCAGCTGAGGTCCAGTCAAAAAGGCAGCAACAGGGGAATCTGGGGGGGCTCAGTTGGCTAAGTGTCTGAGACTTGATTTCAGCTCAGGTCATGATCTCAGGGTCATAAGATGGATCCCTGCATTGCTCAGCATGGAACTTACTTAAGACTCTTTCTCTCCCTCTACTCGTCCCCCAACTCCCCCTCCCCAATAAACAAATTCATTAATCTTCAAAAGGCAGTATCAGTAGCCTGACATGTGAGTCAGGAAAGTCTTGAAATCACTCCAACACAAGCTCCCATTTAACTGCAACTGTATGGAGGACAGCACTCTCTACTCCTCCACCCAAGCAAAAACCACCCACTTAATCTCAGAATCATGAGATAGTAATAATACAATACTAATACCACTACTACTAAGATACTAATAATCATGAGAGATACTGATAGTAAATGATTCTTTTTTTTTCCCACTGCTAAGTTTGGAGTGGTTTGTTTCATATACAGAGATAATTGGAAAACAAAATAACAGCAACAACAGATTAAATAGCTGAATATGCAGCAGCATCTAGATCAGGGATTTGCAGAGTATGGCCAGGAGGCCAAATCCAGCCTACTGCATGTTTTAGTAGCTAAGGTTTTATTGGGATCCAGTTCATTTATTTATATATGGCCAATGTTGCATTCATGTGACAGTGTCATCATTGAGTAGCCGTGACAGAGAGTGCATGCCTCACAGAGGCTAAAATATTAATACCTGGCCCCATTACCAAAGATTGCTGAACCCTGATCTAGGCAACTGGCTAATTTCTTTTCCATTATTTTCCCTATTTTTTTTTCATTTAATTTATTTCTTTTCAGTGTTCCAAAATTCATTGTTTATGCACCACACTCAGTGCTCCATGCAATACGTGCCCTCCATAATACCCACCACCAGGCTCACCCAATCCCCACTCCCTCCCCTCCAAAACCCATTTTCTCAGATGCCACAGAGTCTCATGGTTTGTCTCCTCCTCCAATTTCCCCCAACTCACTTCTCTTCTCCATCTCCCAATGTCCTCTGTACTATTCCTTATGCTCCACAAGTAAGTAAAATCATATGATAACTGACTGTCTCTGCTTGATTTATTTCACTCAGCATAATCTCTTCCAGGCCTGTGCATGTTGATACAAAAGTTGGGTATTCATCCTTTCTAATACTCCATTGTATATATGGACCATATCTTTTTTATCCATTCGTCCACTGAAAGGCATCTTGGTTCTTTCCACAGTCTGGAGACTGTGGTCATTGTTGCTATGAACATTGGGGTACAGATGGCCCTTCTTTTCACTACATCTGTATCGTTGGGGTAAATACCCAGTAGTGCAATTGCAGGGTCATAAGGTAGCTCTATATTTTAATTTTTTGAGGAATCTCCCCACACTGTTTTCTAAAGAGGCTGAACCAACTTGCTTTCCCACCAACAGTGTAAGAGGGTTCCCCTTTTTTCCACATCCTCTCCAACACATGTTGTTTACTTTCTTATTAATTTTGGCCATTCTAACTGGTGTAAAGTGGTATCACAACAACTTCTTTCAAGATATGTCTCCAAAGGCAAAGAAAATAAAAGTGAAAATGAACTTTTGGGACTTCATCAAGATCAAAAGCTTCTGTACAGCAAAGGAAATGGTCAACAAAACAAAAAGGCAGCCCACGGAATGGGAGAAGATATTCACAAATGACAGACAAAGGGTTGATATCCAAGATCTATAAAGAACTCCTCAAACTCAACACACACAAAACAGATAATTGTGTCAAAAAATGGGCAGAAGACATGAACAGACACTTCTCCAAAGAAGACACAGAAATAGCTAACAGACACATGAAAAAATGTTCATCATTAGCAATAAGGGAGATTCAAATCTTTTCCTTTTTTTTTTTCAAAGATTTTATTTATTTGACAGAGAGAGAGATCACAAGTAGGCAGAGAGGCAGGCAGAGAGAGAGAGGAGGAGGAAGCAGGCTCTCCGCCCAGCAGAGAGCCCAACGCGGGACTCAATCCCAGGACCCTGAGATCATGACCCAAACTGAAGGCAGAGGCTTAACCCACTGAGCCACCCAGGTATCCCAAATCTTTTCCATTTTAAAAAAAAAAAACTCTGACCTTGGATTTTTACCATTTTGCCCACTAATTTCCTATCCAGCTCTATAAATTTGTATTAATTTGTACACGAAAGGTAGAGCTACACATACACACATGCGTTTTGGTAAAACTTGCATTAAACTCAACTATACCACAGAGATGCTAAATATTCATACACGTGGCTTTCCTAATAGTAATGTTGAATGTTGAACTGAGTATGAATTGAGGAACCCAAAAGTAAATATGCACATTGACCAAACCAGGGGGTGTGCCACATTATAATAAAACGTTTTTCTTTCTGGAATAAGAAAACTGCTAATAATACTGGCAACTCCTGACTGCAGAAGTTTACACTGAGTAGATTTTGATGAAAATAAAACAAAGGCTTTCTCAGGTTTTTACCTAAAGGTAAATGCTCCTAAAAGCCATCATCTAAACTTAATTCATCTGATGACAATGAACCTAGACACGGAATAGGCCTGCTTTATGGAACTTCAATGTGTTCTGCAGGAAAAATCATTTTGTCAATCAAACTTGGCATGTTTCCTTCTTTATTCTTAGCATTATAAAAAATTAAATTTCTACAGCATACAAGTTAAAAAAAAACACAGACAAACAAAAAACTATCTAACCCTCCTCTGCTAATTGCAAGTTTGGTGGAAGATGTTACCTTTACCCTTCTGAATAAGGGACTAATAGTGGACAGAAATACTCAATGGATTTGACAAACATGGCAAATAAATTATTCTGTCATATCCCAACCATATCTATTAGATTAGTGGTTTTTAACACAAAGACACATAATCTGTTTGGAAACTTGGATTACTCTAAACTAAGAAACTGTTTTTCATCTACTATTTCTAAAACCTTTTAAAAATCCACACATCCTTTAGGGTAATGAATACTTCTGGGCCTCCCCTTCCTAGGAAACAAAAGTTAACACATACTAAGACTTAGATGTAGACAGATACTACATCGCTAATATATTTTTCCATAATATTTGACAAATGAGAGATTTATGAAATACTTCCACTATTAGGAAGATAAGTATAATTCTGTCCCATTTCTGATACACATAGTTTTCTTCAAAGCAAATTCTTTAAAATGGGGATGCTAATAACTTAGAAATAGCTCTTTTCATTTTTAATTTTTCTGTATGAGGATAAAATGTGATAATTTATCTGATGGCATATTGAAAACTTAAAAGTTATATATGTAAAAACTAGCCTGTTTTTGAAATTGCCAACTTTATAAGGAAAACTATTTGTGACCTTGAATTCTACATTACATTACCTTATTTTTAAATATCACCATATGCTAATCTAAAATGTTTTAGTAACATAGGAGGAAGCTTGCATTTATGGGCCCTGAACCAATCCTTTCTGGGTTACTGGATTTTCAATTACTAGAATTACTCCACTAAATATCATTTTAGTTGCCTGAAAGAATTAAAGCACTTTTCCAAAGCAGAAACTCCTAGCAGATGATACATGTCCTATGAAACTCTAACTTCTTGCAATGCAGGTAATCTCATATTTTTATTTGATAATTTTGTTATATTCATTTAGAAAAATTAATATTTGACTAAAAAAAAAAACCCTGCTTTTGTTTCTTTATCTTTCTTTTTTTTCTTTTTTTTTTTTTTTTTTTTGGCTAATTGAATTTATTTATTTATTTTTTTAAATTTCTTTTCAGCGTAACAGTATTCATTGTTTTTGCACCACACCCAGTGCTCCATGCAATCCGTGCCCTCTCTAATACCCACCACCTTGTTCCCCCAACCTCCCACCACCCGCCCCTTCAAAACACTCAGATTGTTTTTCAGAGTCCACAGTCTTCTCATGGTTCACCTCCCCTTCCAATTTCCCGCTTTTGTTTCTTTTGTAGTTTTGTTCTTGGAGAGAATTCTGTCGCTGTGTACACAGTATTACAAAATTACACAGAAAAATTAAGGCTGCAATGGTTTCACATGCAATTCCTAAATTATCTCCTGTAAATTTTACACAGGGAGATGAAAGGTGTTACTTTCCAATATACATGAAGCTTTCTGGTCTGGAAAAATAATAACAGTATGGTTTTCACTAACAAAACATAAACCAACACAAAGCTTTGGTCTTTAACCTTATCTTCTCTTATCAGCTGCCATTCACAACCACAATAAAGATGTGAAGAGCTTAAATGTGGGCAGACACACACATTAGAATCTTGTAACAGGTCTAAGGGCTGCTACACATAGCCAAAGATATATAGCAGCACCCACTTATTGCAAAATAAGTGGAACTATCTTGGGTGACCCACAGCCATTGTGATATAAATTAGCAACCAAAACTGGGGCTAGTGCTAACAAGGGTTATGGGATGCCTAAGAGAAGACAGCAAGTCAAAACGAGTCAGAACTTGAGTTCGAACCCTAGCTCTGTTTCTTACAAATTTGTTGACCTCAGTCAAGTTCTTCAATTCAGAAAGTGGTTTTTTTACCTGCAAATTAAGAAAGTTTGTTTCTAAGAGTCAGGTACTTCTCCATAACTTTCATAAGCCTCTAGCCCAGAAGTTCTAAACCACTTGGGATAGCCTTTTGTTCTGTCTTCTTTGCTAAATGAGTCACTAGAGGATGGAAGTTATATCTAAAGGCAGCAAATACTGAGTACTTGCTAAATTGGCTAAATGCAACATTTCAACAAAGGAGTCATTTTAAAGATGACATACTCTAGACATTAAGTTTATCATACACCAGTTAATATTCACCCCCTTCTACCTCCCTCATATGAAAGGGTCATTCCAATGGCTCTAGACTTTCATGGTACCATTATCTGCTCTTTTCTCCTGAAAAATCATGTCCTACACTGGATTACATTTTGGGCTTATTTCTTATTTTCTCAACCAGATTAAAGAACCTTATGGGAGAACTCCTCTTCTGCATCATAGTTTTCATTCCTGCCTTATCTTACCTACTGCAAAAATACTTGCAGCTGAACGAGTAGGTATCACCGAATGGATGGATGAAAGAACAAATAAACAACCCAGAGTTCACGAGTCAGACTCTCTAATATCTGACCATTTCAGAGAGGAGTGGGGGAGTTTTCCTTTTCCAGAAGTATTTCTACTTTGGCAGCAAGAGAGAAGTACATTATTTTTTTTTCTTATTTTACTTAATTCCATTAGAGATCTGGCAGGAAAACAGGAGGCGGGACAATAAATAAAATAAGGTCCAAATGGGTCAGTATCATTACGGCTACACATTCTGCATCTTGACCTTCACCTTGGAGTTTGGCCAGGCACCAACTGTTAGTCTGAGTGTGATAGATCTGAACAATCACGTAAGTGTAAAATGTCAAGGCTGCCCCTAAAACTGAGTCATAACAAAAGCAAAGCAAAACAAGCACCGGCTGCACACTGGCGGAGTGGCACGGATTCCCCCATGGAGTGAAATAAGCTCTTTGCCCTCAAATTTAACGTGATGCCAATGTCAGAACTTAAAGTTAGTGCATAGTCAATCTTACTATATAGCGCTTTTAAAAATGTTCCCACTCTTCTTAGAAACTGGAGTAGCACAGTAATTTCATGATGAATCTGACTACAATTACAATCATTAAAATAGTAACTTAATTTTATGCTGTCTTTAGGAAACGTTCAACCCAAGGGTTGCACATTCAAATTCTGAGCTACACTGGTTAATATCTTTAATTTCTATTATAAAGTAGTTAAATGTGATGGATTTCAATTAGTAAAACCCATGGACTATATGCATTCAAATTGTTGCTAAATATTTTGGAGTGTGTTAGTTTTCACTGTTAAAAGAATTCTTAGGATTATCTTCCGAAAATAAAATTAACACAACACTATTTATTGATACATATTTTTCTTTTCTTCCTGCTACTTCTTTTCTTTTTCTGTTTTTATGTAGGCTCTCCACTGGGCGTGGAACCTGATCTGGGGCTTGAATTAAGACCTGAGCTAAGACCAAAAGTCAGAGATTTAACAGTCTGAGCCCGCTGGGTGCCTTTACTGATATTTTTAATGTAAAATGTCTAGTTCCCGGGGTTCCTGGGTGGCTCAGTGGGTTAAATGTCTGCCTTTGGTTCAGGTCATGATCTCCGGGTTCTGGGATAAAGCCCCACGTTGGGCTCCTGGCTCCAGGAAGTCTGCGTCTCCCTCTCCCTCACCCTTCCCCCCACCACTCATGTGTGTTCTCTGTCTCTCTCAAATAAATAAATATAGATATATTTTTAGTGTTAGTGGCTGGGGCAAAGATGTATGGTATAAAGGTATCTGTTCTAGCAAGGAGGTGAAAGTTTCATGGGGTTTACAAGTTGGAAGCACACAATTTCAGTAAGTGCTAGAATAAGCTTACCTAGAAGCTTGGAACAGGAATCAATCAGGCAGAGTGTGAATGTGTTTTTATGCATTTGTGCATCCATGCACATATACATTGTACATAACAGGTACCTCCTCTGTGCATCAGTATGTGATACATTGGGTAGGCTGAGATAAAGAAAGAATTTTTCCAAGCAAAAGAACATACACATCTTGATTGCAACCCTCACATGATTTTGTTGGGCTGGAACTAAGGACAGATACGGAGGACTGACAGAATGGTAGGCAAGAGCTAGATTACAAAAAAGTTTGAATGCTATGTTTCACAGTTTGGCATATGTAAGACATAAATATAAGTGTAATTTTTAGTTTAAATATGTGTTTCAGTTTGGGTTTTACAGAATTCAGTAGAAGTTCTTTGTCTCCTGACAGCAAGAAATACACTGTTGATATGTTTTGTTCCACATTTCCTGTCTGTCACTATTAGATAGAAAATTCTTCATTTTCCCAATTTGAAGACAAAGTTCTCTAATTGTCCACGTTTTTACAGGTGCTCACTTAACATACTGTCATATTTGATCATTGTTCAACTTTTTTTTTCTTGTAGTAGATATTCAACCTTTAAGAATTATTATCTTGCCATTGAAATAGTTTATATAAGCATGTGTCTAAGCAATTCCTAAAAACATAAAAATAGGAGGGAAAAATCTTTCCATGAATTAAAAAAGAAGAAGAAGAAGAATATATACAAACACACACAGAGACACAGATGTTTTCAGAAGTGTGGCATCTGTAGGCAAAGCCTCCGGGAGTTTTAATTTAATTCTTAAAATTCATCCAGATGTCTGGTATTTCATAGATACTGGCTAGGTGCTTAGCCTATAATTTATTTTAAGATTTGATAATTCTGGTAAAAAAGACAATTACATATACAGAGTGTGTATATATACACACCTCATGTATGCATATACACACACGTATGCATTCAAGCTAGACACCCAGTTGCTTTAGACTCTAACATAAAATTATGCACTAGCTTGTCAAGGTAGTCTTAATTCCTTTATCTTGCACACCATACACCTGCACCCAAACAAAGCTGGACAACACGTCCTTTACAAATTTTAGGACTATAACTGCTTCACTCATTCATTATGTTGAGGAAGACAGCATGTTCTTGTCCAGATGAATAATTCAATATGAAATTCTTCTGTGATTCAAGAAGCAGTTTTATGTAGTGTATCTAAGACAAAACCTTTATCAGCCTAATAGGACCAGCAAAACATCATTCATCTTGATTTCTTCATGCATGAGAAGAACAGGATAGAATATCTTGTGTTATTTCCACATCATCTTTAATATACAGTTGTCATCACCAATTCATATACAAAGTTCTTGGAGCCACAATATTCAAATGAGTGTTAGATTTTTTTTCCCTTCTGAATTTCCCTTCTCTTTTTCAATCTCTCTCTAGAGATCTGCTACCAGCACACTCTGCTGGCACTTATCACACATCTTGAAAAGGGAACACTTGATAAAAGTCTCTATCTTTGACCAGTCTGAAGCATGTCAGGAGCCAGTGCTAAGAAAAGAAAAAGCAATTTAGGCATAAATGTTCTCACAATGATACTTCAACTCCTGGCCCAAGAGGCATGCAATGGGGTCCTTTATCATAGTACTGATTGTCCCAGGGAGGTTTTGTTTGGAAGAATGGGTCAGAAAAGAAAGACCCCAGGAGCTAGCACAATTTCCACTAAGCCAAGAGGAGCATTTGTACACCACTGCATCAGCTCTTTAAGTGCTGATAGAAATGTGTCCCTTTTCAAATGACTTCATATTTCTTCTTAAATTTCAACAGAGCTATAGATTCATAAGCCACAAAAGCATGTGTTTCTCTCCTTATAGAAAGCAGGCAATGCTGATTAGGAAGACCATGGGATATTTCAGGAGCAGACATGAAAGATAGAATCTTGCATATAAATAAGTATGTTTTATAGTTATATTTATATATACTATACACTATACTATATCATATATACAAACATATAATATAATACCAAAGATACATAACTTTCTGATATCAAGCCCAGCTTGTATATTGTTGTTATTTTCAACATTTAGGATATTTGTTTGAGGACTATGTCAAGAAAAACAACTTTTCCCATCTTCCTTATGAAAATAAAACAAAGCTAATTCCCACTTTTTCTCTATTAAAAACTGTGTACCCATCTCCTAAATGACACTGGAATTAGTATTTCCTAACAAAATATTCATCTACCATTTCTATTTCCAGTTTACCAGTTATGATTTGGATATGTTTGTGCTTATCTTTGCCTGGCACTGGGCCTACTGTAAACAGCTGACTTTAGAGAGTAATTCTTAGGAAAGAACCCAGATTTTGTGACCTTACAACTGATTGAATTTCCCAAAGAGACTTTGTTTCTGGATGTTTGCTTTCAGTCTTTTTTTTTTTTTTTCTTTTTTAGATTCTATTTATCTGACAGAGAGAGAGAATGAGCACAAGCATGGAGAGAAGCAGAAGGCAAGAGAGAAGAAGGCTACACTGAGCAGGGAGCCTGATATGGGGCTCGATCCCAGGACCCTGGGATCATGACCTGAGCTGAAGGCAGACGCTTAACTGACTGAGCCACCCAGACACCCCTCAAAAATCTTTTTTGTCATTAGAAAGGTTTATCACTTCAAGTGCCTGATCAAATAATGTGAATTCAAATAAACACTTGGAGTCAATTAACCCAGAGCAAGCAAATATTCCTTTGCATTTCTACTGCTTCTCAATAATAGATTCAACAACATTTCACTCTCAGCACCTTTGAGTCATATGAATACAATATCTCTGGATTATAATTTTAAATTTAAAAAAGAGAGAGAGAGGGAAAAAAGGGGATACAAAGAGGACTAAATCATAAGGATGAATAGAGCAAACTTAAATAACATAGCGACTTTAATCCCATGAATATATTTGCAATTCACTGAGACTTGATAAAGAGAACTATGTACTAGAACCAGAAGAAATGTTCTCAGATCTTACCAGTTAGATGACTAAGGTATATCTCTATACTCAATATATAGCCTAATTAACTCCTGACAGATAGTCACTGAAGGGACATTAGAAATGTCAAGTGTTCCTTACCTCTAGATCTAGAGTTTCAAAACAAATAAGCAAACAAACATTAGGGATTAGACTTGATGACCTTTATGAAAACCCTGAAATCTGATGAGCAGTATCTCAGAATTCCTTAGATTAATGAGGACCATTGTTCTTCCATGGAACCATCTATGCACAAATTATAAAAGTCTAAAGCTTTGCGATATTCCCCCAATCAAGAACAAAAACACAAAGCTGACCACTTCAAGTTTTAAAGCTTCTTACTTATTATATTTTGTATAAATAGTACTCTGTAAAAAATAACCAGATTAATCATTAATCAAGTATATACTCTCAATGAATATGTCATCTAGCAATAGGTGGAGGTAAAGACATAAAAATTATATTTAGGAAGAATATGATAGGTATGGATTCTTATGGGATTTGAGATGCAGAGAGAAGAAAAGTGACATACTTTTAAGGACAAATTTGGAAGAACAATAAGACAGAAAATGAAGCTGAGACAGAAAAATAAGGTGTGTTTATGGTGCAGAAAATTGCAGGTGAGCAACAGAAGTTTGGAAAGGTAGGTTGTGGTCAAACCACAGAGGACCATGAGGCTAAGCCACGAAGGTACATTGAAGGTTTCTGAAAGGGTAGGTGTTATGATCTTCCCTGTATAGTATAAATGGACAAGAGAATGAAGGATATGGTTGTCAAGGGACAAAAGAGGAGACACTTGGACTTGCACGGAGATTAGGGCAATTGTATGGGTAAGGCACAGACTCAAACGAGGCTAGGATGAGGGGAGTAACCAAAACAGAACAAGTAAAGGATGAGAGGGGAGTGGATTCCAGCACCTGAATAGACATGGACTGAGACAGAAGAGGCAGACACACCTAGGATGTTTCAACTCTGTGAACTGCAGGATTAAAAATGAAACTAGGAAGACAGGATGAGACAAAGTTGGAGATGGTGGTCAAGGTTAAGCTTTTTTATTTTTTTTTCCCCTTGTGAACCTGAAAACAGGTGTTGACAAGCCATCCCAGGGAATGACTGATAAGTCATGGAATAAGTTATGGAAAGTCAGGTCGGTTTTAGCCTAGAAATGTGGTATGCTGAGACATCTAGGGACAAATGATAGTTGAAGCCACAAAGGAATGCTGTGTTACTTCTTGCTAATTTCGGCTTCTCCTTCCTCGAGGAGATTATTTTTCCCTGCCCATGATAATCAATCTTGATCATGAGATTTGACAAAGTAAAGGGAGAAGAATATTATATGTCACTCCCACTAAGAAGCTTTGAGAGCCTATTGATTCACAATCTTTTTTCTACCCCTACTATAGACTTGGCAATGCCCAACTAGTGACTCCTTCATTAGCTTAACCTAAAGTTATATTAATCTGGAAACAACAACAACAACAACAACAACAAAACACACAGCTAATATGTAGTGTGAGAAATAATTAGTTGTAAAAGCTGCTAGGATTTGGAGGTTGGTTATGACTGCAGTATAAACTAACCTAACTTAACTCATAGACCATGGGAATGAACAAGATTACCCAAAATGGAAAACTAAAGAAAGATCAGAAGATGACCAAGCCTGGGACTTAATTCTACGTTTGTGAATTTGTCATTTCACAGGAAGAAGAATGAACTACATTTGCTAAGTTACTTTGGGAATACTTCTTAATTTTTCTCATTACTTTTTCTGTGTTAAAAAACCCGACTTTATAAAAGAAAAAACTCGCTAGATGAGACAAAATCATTTTGGCCATATTCGGAAACATTTGCTCTTTGAATTATCTCTAATGATTAGCAACCGTTCTTACGTACCAACAATTTTAAGTGTTCGATATATTTTTAAACATATTATTTTTGTCTGGAAATTTTTCTTTGTGTCAATTCACTAACCTAACACCCTTCATTAGATTATGAGAAATAAAATTATGCTTTAATGTTAGGGAGTTTCATCTTGCCTAAAGGTAGGGGAAGTAGGCTTTCTGTGAGCAGTTGGTGGTTGATAACTGAATATTATTTTTTGCTCACCATGCCAGCAGGCAGACTGACATAAGCAATGACAAAAAAAAAAAAAAAAAATCCCAAAATTATAGATCGTGAATAAGAACTTACCCCACAGGTCATGTAGACATATTTGTTCCCCTAAGACACCAGTTAAAACCCATAATATATGATTTAGGAATTTAAGAGAAATTGTCTGTCAAAATTATTTTTATCAAGCAGCTCTGCACTGAAACTTTGCTTATTATGACTATTCTACTGATTGTATTTTAGAGAAACCCAGGAAAACCTCCAAATCAATGTTCTAATTAAAGTCCACACCACTTCTTATCTTTTTCACTATTGTTGTCCACCCTTATTTAAGGTGCTCATCTATCAAATCATTGTATACTTGGCATTTTTAAAAGCAATTGGTTTTTTTATACAGCTGGATTATTTTTATTAAAAATGATTTTGTAAAATGTGATTTAATGCATCTATATCTGCTTTGTATGGATAAGCCCACAAAACACAAAACAACCTTGCATATTAAGCAGTAGGGTTAAGTTTTTTATTCTTAAAAAATACATGATCTTTGATTCTAGAGTCTTATCTCTCTCTCCTTCTGCCTCCAAGTATTTGATTATTCTAGGAAACTGGCTCAGAGACCCATCTTGTTTTCAGGGTTGTATTTCTTCCTAATCAGTATGAAGAAGCAGACAGTAATAAAGGACAAGTAACAATTTTAAGAAAACTCCAATTTTTCAGCATAGATGCAACTAATTTATATTGCAATACAAATGGGTAAGAAGGCTATAAAAAGACGGGAGCTCTCTTGAGCTACCTCTCATAGGTAGATTTGTTGAAATCCCAATTTAAGGACAGAATTCAGTGTAAAGCATCTGATGAGTGTGCTGAAATTTTTAGTCTTTCAACTTATATGATTTTTTTTCTGGGTATAAGTTCCCATGAATTAGGAAGGGAAAGTAATTCTGACGCTCATAACTTTCTTCCTTTGGCTTCATGATATTTGTACAAACTTCATAGACTTTGATACCCTTTCTGTCCTTCTGAAATTTTCTTAGCTTTATCTTGAAAGGGTCCTTCACCATTTCAACACCATTCCAACCATTCGATAAGTGCTGACCTCTCTGGTGGGAGTCTATTTCTTTTTTTTAATTATTATTTATTTATTTATTTATTTATTTTTAAATGTAGGTTCTCTCCACAGCCCAATCCAAACCTGTATCCATTTAACTTCTAAAAGGACAGAAGCTTGATGACTGCCAACCTTTCCATCTCAGTGTCTAAGATTGAGGGATGGAGTTATATATTCATAAATTCATAACTCATTTATTATTCTTGTTTCCTAGAATAGTTAAATACTTGGAGGCAGAAGGAGAGAGAGATAAGACTCTAGAATCACAGATCATGTGTTTTTTAACAATAAAATTTTAACCCTACTGCATAATATGCAAGGTTGTTTTGTGATTCATGGATTATCCACACATAAAAGACAAAGATGCATTAAATCACTTTTTACTAATTTTACAAAATTATTCTTAATAAACATAATCCAGAGACAATATACATGGGAGCATTTCCTAACCCAAGTTAGCGGTTTTACCCACAATGTACAAATATATTTTTAAATGAAGAGAATCCTCAATTTAACAGATTTTTTTCATTTTAAAGAAGAGTCAAGAAAAAAAAGGGGGGGGGAGACAAGGTAACCTAAATAGCAATTGATAAAAATAGCTAAGAACAGTAAAGACTGGGGACAAGCAAAAACTTTACATTAAACCCCTCTCTTTATATCAAACGAATTTATTTTGCCCTTCCTACTTCCTATTCTTTGCCAAAAAAAACAAACAAACAAACAAACAAAAAAAAAAACTCTTTATGGCAATATGGCTTTAGGGATCCCAATTTGTACCCTGATATCTAGGAGCAGAAATTACACTCACCTGCTTCATTACTCTTCATTCCCCTACAGCCCCCAAAATAAGGCAGTGAATTTTCAGTTAATAGAGAAAAGATTAATGCTTTCTTGATAAGGTTTTACATCTGAATTAATAAGATGGCATAATCCAGCTCTTGCTCTGGATACCAAAGGATTGAACATGAAAAGAGCTTTTTTTTTTCCCCTTTAGTATGCTGTGACAGAAAACTGGATGAGTCAGAGAACCAAAGGAGTGAGAGAAAATGCAGCCATTCAACAGATGTTTTACTCAGTACCTACAGCATGCTAGACCAGGTTCCAGGGTACAGAGATGACAGGTGCGCTCAGCCTCAGAGAGTATATGGAGTTCTCAGGGAGTAGGCGGCACAATGCATCTACCAATAATACTTAGGTAAAGGACATGACGTGTGTCATGGGAACTCAGAGCAAACATCATTATCCCTTACAGATTCACGGAGGAGCACACATCTCTCCAGAACCTGTGAGGAGCATATATGTGTCTAATCGATGCCACCGTGTATAATAAAGTTGCTTTAATCTGGTCTGTTTGTTCACTGTAGCATTTTACATTTTCATCAGTTACAGCTGGAAGATTCTCTTCTAGTTAAGATATTACTATTGATGATGACATAAATGCTTCTTGACCAGAGTCCTTTGTAGGGATTAGAAAACAACCAACAGGTACCGGCCATTGTGTTCTATAAATTGATGTATGATTGATACATCAATGAGCCACACAGAACTTCTTTTTATGTAAATATTGAGGACCAGCGGTCTTATATTTAAAAACGTCAGCTTAGGGAAACCCCACTGGCTTCTCCCGCTATGAATAAACTGGTTGCTTGCAGGAACTATCCCAAGAGGCCATTCAGAGGCCATTATTTCACTGTGAAGACTCTGTTAAAAAGAATAATTGGTATCAATAACACTTACCTGGGTATGCAGAGGGAAGTTTACCCAGCCATAACAAGCCCAGAATCACACAGCCACTACTTAAAACAATGCAGTGTTTGGGATTTATGAGAATAAGTCCTGTCAGTAATAATGCCCTTATTGGGGCCTTCTCGACTCATTTGGCATACGTTGCAGTGTACTCACAGTTAAATCAAATCTGCCATGCGGTTATAGGCTAAGGTGCTGCATACAAGACAGAAACGATACATAGTGAAAAGGTTTGCTTCTCAGAAACACGGCTTCAAGTGCCTTTATGCTTTCGTGTCCCCCTAAAGCAGTCCCAGGACCATTTCGAATGCAAAATCTGCAATATAACTAGTGATTATCTTAGTCAATTGCTTAAGGGTATTGGAAAAAGGAGGGGAAACAATTACCATTATGCAGAAAGATGGATCAAGCATGAATCGATGTGGCAGGAACATAAGGAAACAGACATGGGGCTAGACAAGGGAAGGGACCCCCAAACAACGATGATGACAACAACAAAGATCATCGCTTAACCTGTTTTGTCAGAGCTGGTATTGATGGTATTGGTAGTGATGGAGGTGAAGGTAGTCTTTGCGCTGTCCTTGGCAGTTACAGATTTCTGCTTATTTTTCATGGCTTCCAGTGCTTTGAGCTTCTTGGCATGTTTCGTGCCTTTGTAGTGGGCCGCAGCCTGGCTCTACAAAGGAGAACAAAATGAACCATGCAATCAGGCTCATTTCTAAACTGGCATTTCTCTGTATTACTGCAAATACAGACTCCCTTTCAATAATAGGTACCATTCAAGCTAATTCTGGCGGTGGCCGAACAGTAGGGTGCTATTTAGAATGATGCTAGAAAGCAACGGGAATCACGTTCTGAAACCTCTGGACCGAAGGAAGAAATATTCTATCGTTTGTCTTAAGAGAAATGTAGCTGAACACTAACACGCTGACAACGTTTTCTTGGTAGAGTGGAAAAAAAAAAAGGTAAGAATCTATACTCATATTGCTTTTGTTTTGCTACAGAAGATGATGGGCTCCCGAAGATTAACAAGGGCCCCACAAAAAAGAGTAGCTCTCACCTTCTTGGCTTGGGAAATGTGTTTTCTCTTTCTACAGTGTGTCTTATTAATACAACCTTCAACAGGTGTCTACAAGGAAAGTTCACATATAACAAGGGAAGTGGGCACCCCGGAGACTAAGACTGAAGCTCGAGAGTTCAAAAGCAAATGCACTACTTAAGTCCAGATGAAGCACACAGAAGTTGGGCAATTTCCTGATTCTTTCTTTCTCCTTGCTTCCTACAGAGGTAGCCTGAGAAATTCCAGGGAGTGGCATTCCTTAAACATGTGGGTCTTTCACGCTCTAGCCCATTGTCAGGAGGCTCCAGTGTGTTTTGACTATTTAATGGGGCCAATACACTAATACTATTCTTTTATCTGTGATTTCCGGGATTTTCTTTTTCAACAGCAGTATGTATTTTCCCAAGTTTACATTTTCTTAACACGATTTTGTTGTTGTTGTTACTAGAGACACATATAATTAAGATAGAAAATCATTTTAAAGAACTCTGTGTTTATTGGTGTTTATTGGAAAAAAGGAAGACGGGGCGCCTGGGTGGCTCAGTGGTTTGGGCTGCTGCCTTCGGCTCAGGTCATGATCTCAGGGTCCTGGGATCGAGCCCCGCATGGGGCTCCCTGCTCCGCAGGAAGCCTGCTTCCCTCTCTCTCTCTCTCTCTGCCTGCCTCTCTGCCTACTTGTGATCTCTGTCTGTCAAATAAATAAATAAAATCTTTAAAAAAAAAAAAAAGAAAAGAAAAAAGGAAGACTTGGTGGCTTGGGTTGGGATGGGAGAGGGCAGGGAGATTCTTAGGTCAGATTCTTAGATCAGCTCAAAACCCTTAAAAAGTCACCTCACAAAGAAGAAATCTCAGTGGAGGACTGTATCGGTAAGACTACCTACCACTTCCCACGACTTATTTAAACTCCATGTTCCACTCCATGTTCTGGCTCCATTTTGCCAGAAAAAATAATAACCACACTCTCCTCTTTGTCACAGCAACTGTGGTAGGGAGGGCTACGGTAAAATATCTTTTTATAAATAGATAAATAAATAATCCACACCTTCATTTGCATCATTCTGACAAGTGTTCTCAAAGGACTAGGTACCGTTATTGAAAGAACACTGGACAAGGAACTTATATTAGAAACAGTTTGAACAGAGAAGACACTCATGCATCAGTTACAAGTTTTCCAACAACACGTAACATCAAAAGACATAGTATGAGCCAAAATGTGAAGTTAAGACTTGCTAGAGTTAATTGAAGAACCAGTAATAGATTGGATTGGGTTGATTCTACATAAAGAATGCTACTTTGATGAACATAGTTGCATCCCCCTTTTTTTCTGCCTAGTTCTCCTTTTTAATAAATCAAGTCCTTTGGCCATTTCTTTTGAGGGCAATATGCTATATTCAATTAAATCCACAATATAAATAGTCATCTTCTCTAGGCATCTGGCTACATACTTCCCTTAAAGTGAAGTTCTTCTCTTCTGTCAGCATTCCTACCCTTGACATAAAAGTGAATGTTTTACATAAAATACATTTTAAAAGAGAAGGTTTAGATTAACAGTGCTATCTCCACTTCACCACCAAAATACACATTTTAGGGTTCCTAACAAATCTTCATTCTCAGTAGGATTTCAAATCACACAAGATTTTGTTTTAACATACCATAAGACCAGGTGAATCTCACTATTTTGGATATTGAGAAATTCACTCCAAAAAACAAACAAACAAACAAACAAAAAAAACCCCAAAACAAAAAACCCTCTGCAAGTGAAGAAAGTATTTACACCCACAAAATATTTTCTGCACAGGTACAGCTAAGCCAATGCTTCCAACTCAGGCTCAGTGAAATGAGCTGGCTCATTTCAGTGAAATGGCTCAGGAAGTCATGAGGAAAAGGGGGTGACAGAATGAGCAATAGTTGTTGGGCTCCTAAGTGCGACACCTGATCCATTAAAAAACATGATAAAAAAATGCTTACTCACTTGTTAATTGAATAATAGTCGCAAAGCATCTTGATAATAATTATTTTAATTAAAAATCATCTGACTAAAAAAAAAAAAAGTAAAAGGTAACTAAGCCTTCCCTAAATATGAAAAATAAATGAAGATCCAAAGTGCTGCAGAGAGATCTAGATGTGTAAAATTTGGGGAAATATAAAGTATAGAGGGGTTGACAGCCCTGGAGGTGATAACGATGATGTAGGGCATACAGGATGTAGGCATGTAAGTTGGAAATTGAATGTAAACAGATAGCCCTTCCTGGATATTTCACATTTTCTTTGTCATAGACTTTCACTGAATGCTTATAGAATTTATTGGACTGCTCTTGGGTTTTCCTGGTTTAGATTTTTCTAGTCCATGCATATTGACCCCCTAACTTTTGATCCATCTTGATACAGGTGGGCTGTATGAAGGTGTGTTTCTTGCGTGAAGTAAGTACACCCAGTGAGCTCTCTCTACCCCTTTTGACCACTTCCTGGATTGAATAAATTATTCAGCTCCATCTAATATTTCTGTAACTATAGACAAAGCTGGAGTCCTGCTGGGAGATTTTGAAAAAACAGCAGTTGGCCAGAGATGTTTCTTTGGACCTCAGCTGCTTTTCCTTTGCGCAGAGAGGCACTGGACGCCCCATACCACCCTATATTCCCACCCCTCAGGGTTGTTTCGTATTATTAGCCAGTTTCTGAATCAAGTCACTCCCGGAAACTTGGAAACCATCAGACACAAGCAAACCATTATTTTTCACAAGAATAGTTTCAAGGTTAAATAAGTGTACTACTTCATTATGGCACACTTCAGCATTCCATATTTTAAAACTGAAACAGAATCAGGTGATCACAGTACACACAGACATGAGCAGAACAATAGAAACCGGGCTTTGACAACTTCCTTTTAAATAATGAGTGTGATATTAGGGTACTGTATAATAAACATCACTATTACCGACCTTGAAATAGCACATGACAGCATGAAATCTAACAAGTGTCATCCCGGAGGCAAGTGCTGACATTAAAGATATGCACACACATTCCTGTAGAATAGAATGATGCCACTTTAAATGTCATCACCACATCCCAGTTATCAGGAGCCAGTCAGACTTTCTCATCTTCAAATTTCATCTTTAGCATTTCAAAATGGCTTCAAGTTTAAATGCAACTGAAGTCCCAAAGCGGACAAAAATAATTGTTACATGGCCCACAGTGGGAGAGGAATCTCATTCTTTTAAACACACACACACACATGCATTTGTTTTACTTATGTAAGTAAGAGGCCAATTGCTAAATCACTTTTATCTTATGAAGCTCACTGAAAATTTGGGGAACGACGTCCCATCTATCATCCCATAAATCCCATTTATCTCGTTAGCACCAACACATTGTATGTTTTTACTCTATTCCTCTTTAATAGGAGGTGTCTTAATATGATTTTTAAAAACTAAGTTTATTGTTAGCACACGCATCTAGTTCCCATAACCAATTAGTCTTCATGAACAAATGTGATCTCAAAAGGAACATGGTAGCCTTTGTGAGCTTGAGATATCATGTAATTTTACCATATATGAAAATGCATTAAAACTAAATGAACACTATCATATTAAAAGGCAACATCAGAAAAAGAAAGAGTAGTTACTAGACAAGTCATAATCCTTTTTGAGGAGGGGAGGGATAATACTTAAGTCAGACGAATTCTTTCTCCCTTCCTTCCTTCCTTCCTTCCTCCCTTCTTTCTTTCCTTCTCTTCCCCTTTTTCTTTCTCTTTCTTTCGTTCTTTCTTTCTTTCTGGAAAGTATCGGATATTTTAAATTCTAGCTTAAATTGTTGTTTTGGACATAAAGAAGAAAATGATAAAACATGATATAGTATCCTAAACTCTAAAACACTTACTTTAGATTTACATTTTAGGGATTATTAAAAATCACTTCATGAAAAAGTTCAACATTTCGATTTATCCATGTACAGTTGTTTTTATGTTGTATATACTCTCTCAAGTTTAGTACTGAGGTAGTGTTTACAGACTCGGCCCTATAGGTTAGGACAAGAATGCATTTTATATTGGTCAGCAGCTTATTAAATATTCTAAATATTACTTTTGCAATGCCAATTGGAGATTTCTATTCTATTCTTATTCTATCTTATTGTTATTCTATCTTTATTGTATCTTAATTCTCTTATTATCAACTCTCAGCTTCATTGTCATTGATATAAATAAAGAATTAGTTCTCATAGTGTGGTCCTCAGACCAGTAGTAGCAGCAGCAGCTGAGATCTTTCTAGAAATGCAAATTCTCACCCTCTATCTGAGCCATTCTGAATCAGAAACAATGGAGCTGGGGGCTTAGCAAAGTGGGTTTTACAACCTCTCCAGGTCCTTGTAGCCCATACTAAAGTTTCAGAACCATGCATCTTAAATGTGCTAGAGCACTTCCTTCAAAGATGGCCCCTTCTTTAATAAATAGCCAAAGTTTAGATTTTTTTAAAAAGATTTATTTATTTTTGAGGGACTGGGAAGGACAGAGGGAAAGGATCTCAGGTAGACTCCCTGCTGAGTGTGGAGCCCACAGAAGACAGGGCTATCTCAGGACCCTGAGATCTGACCTGAGCTAAAGTCAACTGAGCCACCCAGGCATCCCTCAAAGTCTAGATTTTTAAAGCTTAATATCGAATCATTTAACATTAAATGTGAACAATGGGTATCACCCAAGACAAACCAAAAGTTCTTTTCCTTTAAAACAAGTCACAGTAAGAAATAAAAAATAACTGACCACAGGTAGTTGGGGAACTTCTACCAAAGAGGGATGGATGCAAAAGAGCAAATCAACCTTAGTAACTTCCAAGCAATTCTAAAACCCCATAGAAGTGCTTCCCAAGTCTTTGAAATTTTCTCTTTCCAGTTTTTACCTTTTCTTTTCAAACTAATTATTATTGCAGAATGATCCTCTGTCCCCATTATTTAACCTTTATATTGAATGCTTTGCTATGGTTTCTTTTTCAGGGGCCTGGGAGTAGTCCCAGCTGTATGAAAAAAATAAATAAAAATCAAGCCCTGTGCACAACGTTTAAAATGTTCCTATAACAAGTATCTAATCTACTATTTTACATGCATCCAACTGACTTAGTGTTAGTCATGTCTAGCTTCTTTCATTATGTATTTAGGGCTCTTTTCCCAAGGGAGACTTCTAGCCAGCAGACAAATGAAGACCATTCAGGTAAGTTAAGAAAGTGTCTCCCCTGTTGATCCTTTTAACAAAATATTTGAAGAAGAAATTTAAAAGACAGAATAGTTCATTGTTTTGCACTTGCCTTACTGCTGTGAATATGTGTACCTTTCAAATTCTCTTACATAATGGGGAAAATGATGTGATACAGATATTTTTATCACTTAATCACATGTCCCATAAAGAATATTTAATAATTTATTTTAACACTTGATTGTGTAGTTAACATGTAAGTAGATGACTGCATTATGAATAAAAATGGAAATTTCCTTGCACCAAGTGCCGAAGTAAAAAAACATGATTCAATTAAGAGTGTTCTCTGAGCTCAAGTGATTGATGCCTTACTTTAAATGTGTTCCTGTCTTCTGTACTTTTCAATATAGAAATGAACAGTAAGAGTTGCAGGAATTGAAAAAAAAAAAAATAGAACAAAAGAGATAGTGCCACAAGAGTAGAGTGATTTTTATACACCACCACTACCCTCTGGAAGAAAGAAATTCTAAATAAACAAAGAAAAAGAAGAGAGGGTTGTCACAGTTTCTCAGATACATTAGGTAACTCTTTGGTTTTTTATAAGCAAAGAAAATACCTCATCACTAAGTACTTATGTAGCTGTAAAAAAAAGTAATCTAGATGGACTCACTTATCTTATCAAAGTTTCTCAATGCATCTATAGACTTCATGACTTTTAAGCATTGAGCACTTAATGTTTTCAAGTATTTAAGGTTAGTGCTAAAGTACAGAACATATTTGAGTGAGAGAAGCTAATTTGAGAGGTCCTGCCTGGTTCCTGCTGTGAAACCACTGTTTTTGTGTATTTGGAATCCAAACAGCTGTCTCACTGACCTCTCTTGGTGGGGTCCTGGCTGGGGGGCACTGGCTCACAGTGGGCTCTGGTATGGATGCATGATGTAAGTATGGAATGTAGATGATGTAATGAAGCCAAAAGGAATATCTGGCTTTGCCTAAGTTTGGTCAATATTGATAGAAGCTTTTTGTAAGCCTAATATTTCTAATGAGTTTTAACTCTAGTGATATAATCACAAACAATGTTTTATATGGAAATCAGAAAAACCACTTTGTCTAACCACTCAACCAGTGTTCAATATCCTGTCACAACACCCATAGCTTAACATTCTGCTCAGTATGTGCTGGTCACGTACCGCTTAAAATGTGGGAGGGAAGTTACAAATGTTGAATCTAATTATACTTGAGGGTCAAGCTGTCATAGGTATTGGTATCAGTAACAGAGAAAAAGGGCTTTATTTCCCTGCATGGCATGTGTGCTTCCTCTAAATAACCCCCAACTTCCTCCTCCAGGCAACCTACCTGTCCCCTGGCACAACCCTACAGTCTTGACCCCTCACAGTCATCATGTATGCTCTCTAGAGAGAACACCTGCTTGCTGTGTAGCTCAGGGAGCCATAGCTCTTCCTTTTATTCTCTTAAGGGTAATACCACAAGAAGAAATAATTTCCAAGCCTTTGCGTGACTCCTTCCCTCTGTCTGAAGAACCATTACTTGTTTGGCAGATATCTACTCATCACGTGTCACCTCCCCCACAGAGTCCTGAGTATCTCTGTGTTATAACACTTATGTCACTGATATAAGAAGAGTTCAATGTCTGTTTATTCTAATACAGAATGACTCTCTCAGCAGAGAGAGAAAGACCTGGTGTTACTCATCATTCTGGCCCTAGAACCTAGTATGGATCTCCGAATAGGTGCCTATTAAATGTGTGCTGAATTAATTTAACATTTTGATTTTAAAATGGAAAAATGCAGATGGCGTCTCAACGGATTTTGTATGTGAACAGGGTTCAACTTAATTCTCTGCCATTCTTTGGCACTTTGCCTTATCTGTTGAACACACTTTAGGGAATTTTTATGGCACTTAATGCTGGAAAAGCATCTGGCACAAACACAAACTATTATTTTTTCTCAGGGAGAAAGCTTATCATCAACCACAAATTGTGCTATTTACAGGAACTCTCTCTGCATGGAATATAGCAAAGGAATAAGTGGAGATTGTTTCACATTCTAAACATTTTGATAAATAACTAATAATTCTTTTTTAATCCTGGAAATGTAGTGAATTATTCCAGTGTTGAGTCTGCAATTTAAGATTTCTCTGAAAGACTAAATTCTTATATAAGCATTTTCAGTACTTAGAAAATGCTACTTCTCTGTTAACATTCTTTAAACTTCAAAAACGGAATTACTTTATCATCTAAAACAATGCAGGGAAGTTAACTATGACATCCTTAACCCAATTTCCTCCCTGATAACTTACATAATAATATATACCTTGTACTTGCTGGAAAAAAAAAAGCACCTTCCATTGGGGAAAAAATGATTAAATTTCCTAGTTTTCCATAAACCAAGGAAGGGCTTCCCTCTATTATTTTGTAGCATTTCTAATCTCTAATTCCTAAAATTTGAGAATTGTTCTTATTGCAACTTTAATGAACTTGTCCCAGAGATGACCTCTAAGATATGCAATTGTTAATTAGATTCACTGGGTTCACAAATAACTATCTATATTTGAGTTAGATGTTTTGTCAGTGTTAAGCACCATAACAGTTTTCTGAAGTACTTTGACTATACCGGGAAAAGATGAAGAATGAGATGACAAATAAACTCAAGAACCTAGACCCTTATAGGCATAATCAACCTATATTCCAGCTGCTGCCCATTCATTCACAAAGGACTCACAGAACTGTAGCCAGACATTATTGTAGTAATGGGAATAGAGCAGAGACAAGTCAGACTGATACATTACATTTACACATCTTCTCTATAAAAAAATACCTAAGGCAAAATAAAAAGATTTGAAAAAAAAACTATGAAAAATCCTTGCAAATCCTACTGCAAAGAGGTTAAACTTCACATTCCATAAAGAATGTTTAGAAAATCAGGAGAAAAAACACACCAATGATTAGTTAATTGGCAAAGCCTTCACGCAATTCAATGGGATAAATGACCTCAGAGTACCTAAGGTTTCCTGGGATGGAATGGGGGCTCAACAATGAGAATAAATGGCCCGTTTCTTTGGTCAAAATGAAAGAAAGCTAGAGTTCATCTGTATAAATCAATTTAGTGCCTAGGTCAGAACTCCAGAATTTAAAAAAAAGAAAATTGTGAATAAATTGTCATTTTGTGGAAATTTTGGGTTTAGGAGAAAGAGAAGAAAATATTTTTTAATAAGAGCAGTAATGCTCACTGGACCCCACCTCAAGACACTCTTTTGACCAGAGGTCTAACATAAGAGAACTTGGGGCAAAACCCAGCAAAATCACCCAACTTCTCCAATAATGGTCTCTTGGATTGAGGGAAATATTTGGTGGACAGAAAACAGTGTTTGTTGTTGTTGTTTTTAAATTATAACCAAAGTTGCAGGTAGAAATGGCTTTGACCTTGTATTAACTTTTGGAAGAAGAGTGAGCTGGGAATAGATAGTGGCTATGACCCTAGAAGACTGAATTATCCGGGCATGCATAAATGCCCGATTTCTTGTTATGCCAAAATTTCTTCCCCTTTCATAAGAAAGTATTTATTTCCCCTGATTGAGCAGGGATGCATGAGTTGTGTTGGCAACACTAATTCCATGAGTTTAGTGCTTAGAGAAAGCTTCCACAAATGGTGAGGTTATTAAGAGCACAGCATCCCCCTTGGGCAATCATAGTCCTTGGTGGAATTCTGGCCAGAGGGATTTCTTCCTGACTGATGCCTGGAGGAAGAGCTCTGTGTGTCATGAATGCATGAAGGAGATCCTGCTGTTCCTTTACACAGAGGATGTTTGTAGGAGGCATTTGTGGAATGTTCATCTGTGCGAGGTAGTGTGTTAAGGGCTCTAAATGAACATTCTCACTCATTTCTTGCAAAGACCTATGAGGGAATTACACACTTACCTTGAGCATTTTATAAATGGAGAGATGGAAAGCTAGAGCCACTCAACCACATAGTAAGGGCAATGCAGGGTGTGCACCTATCTGTCGAACTTCAAAGACCACAACACAGCTCCTGTTACCAGTCCAAAAGAGACTAGAACATGGAGGACAACCTTATTCGATAACTTCATAGTAGCTCACCTTGCAAAGGACATAAGTAAGGCTAAATCGTGCATAGATATTGAGCTCATGAACAAGAAATTATTCTTGATTTTTGTGGCTATTAATTAATATAATTTTACTCATCATCTGTTTTAGGTTCATGTTTTAGATGCTATTATTAGCATTGTTCTGAGGGTCTACCTAGTTCAATTCTTTCCATACCAGCTCCAATAAAGCAATGCTGATGTTCTAAACAGGGTATGGAAAACTATGTGATGTTTGTTTATATCCCAAAATGTGAAGCCTACAGGCATCAGGAAATATCACAGGGCACCAGTCAGCTCTTGCACAGAGAGCCTTGTAGGCTTGGTTAAAGATTATACTTTTTACTCTTTGTTCAAAGGAAAGGCTGCTTGAGAGTTTTAGGCTACACAAAAAATACAAACATTTTACGTTTTTGTGAGATCACCCCAGCAGGAGCAAAGAACACTGGATAGGAGGAGGAGGGCCAGAGTGGGAAAGGAGCAGAGGGGCAGATTCCTACTGCAGTGGCCCAAGGAAGACATGGCTATAGCTAAGAATTAGATGATGAAAGCAAACACAGAGACAGAAGCATGCACAGATTTACTTAATATATTAGTTAAAAATGTCAAGAATTGACGATGAACTTTGACACGTGGTCTCAAATATGCCTCGTGTATTTCTGCCTCTTGAAAACATGATTGGAGGTTCCATCCCTAGAACTGTTGATGGTGAAAGAAGTCCCAATGTTTGGGGAAAGGGCATAAGATGGGTTGGGATATGCTGAGTTCATAAGTCTTTAAAACATCTCAGTAAGGTGTAGGCTCTGCACTTAGCTATGTGGTCACGAGTTGAGAGATGAAGTCTAGGCTAGAGCTAAACTGGGGAGTTATCAGAAACAGATGGTAACTGAAACCACTGGGAAATGCCATTTGAAAGGCAAATAAAAGATTTTTCCTGTTTAACCAGTGAAACACAATCCTTAATCAGCTGCAACATTTGAATGAGTTAATGAAGACTGCGGCTGATAGTGCATGGGAAAACAATTTCCAAATTTTTCATTGAGCTCAAGTATACTTCATCACTTAGCTTCAAAAAAAGTCTCCTTAAAGTGCTTAAAATCTTCAAGTTTCAGCCGCAGAGTGAATCATTCCTTTTTTAATCTCATACCACCATAATTTAACTAGAAATAAGGGACACGATTCTCTCTGCTATATAGAATACCATACCTCAGCATTTGGTCTCTAGAGGCTTGATTCATAAAGATAAAAGTACTATCACTAGAGCAGCAAAATGAGGATTGGTAAAGCCCAGCTACTGAAGGCTACAACGAGTAGCCTCCAGACACGGCAGTAAGGTTGTCCTATGAGTTAAAATTGTAGTGGATGGAATTAGCCATTTACAGAAATCTTATTAAAGGGTAGGTCAAAAGCAACAAGGTAGGATGAGACTACTAATCAGCAGCTGACTAAACGTAAGAGAGAACTGTGCTTAATGAATATTATTAACATGTCTGAAGTAAGACCGTCTTAGTTGAATAGGCCTCATCCTGGCATCTGGAAAAAGGGAATTTAAAGATTAACTTCATCTAGAGTTCTTTCTTTCCTCCTGATAAATGTGGGTGAGAAACAAAATCAAACCAAAGACCTAACACCGTCTCTACCTATTACGACCAAAGGAGAGTTTGTTCTCTGAGTCTTGTTTTTAAAAATCTGTATACATGTAATATCTAAAAGTCAGTAATTATAAAATTTAAGCACTTTCTGGTTTGTACATGTGAATAAATAAAAACCCAGAACTCCACAAGATTACTAAATCTAAGATCTTTATCTAATTTTTCAATATATTCAAATGTTAATTTTCAATTTTTGAACGGATCTTTAATTTTAATGCTTTGGGGATATATAGGACTGCTTTTGACATTTTTTTTCTAATAGTATTTATGATTAGTACTAAGAAAAATGAAAAAAAGAGTATTCTCTAAATAAGAAGACATTAAAACTTCGACTTTGTAAATATTAAGAAATTTCTAACAATTGGATTTTCGATAGTATTATCTGAATCCTCAGATTGTTTGAATTTACCAGGGTCAAAACAAAATTAATAAGCGTCTGTATTTTCATGACAGGTTGGAATATTTGGATCCAATCTTAAATACAGGAGTTGTTTTAAGTGATGCTTGTTAATATCACTGCTCCCAATGCTTAAACCAGCAAGCGATTCCCCTCTTGGGCATACATTAACAATTTACTTTTTGCAGACAAGTGCACAAATATGATTAGCTTTTGCAAATTGCTCTTTATTCTGTTACTAGTAAGTAATTTTTATATTATTACAGTGTAAACAGATGCTATTTTCCACTACATATTCAGCTGTAATGAGCTAATTTAATGTATTAAAACAACAAAAGAACTTCAAGAATGAGTCAGTGATTCAAGCTGCATGGAAACCAAGAGAAAAATGAAACATGAGGTTTGCAAAAACTGTTCCTAAAATCAGCTTTCAATAAGGAATTGTGGAAACCCTGTTCTTTGGGTTGTTTAGCCAAAGCTGTGTTTGCACCTTTGAAGGTGAGTCCTGAAATCTTCCAAGTGGAAGGGTTCCACAGGCTCCTCTGCTCATTATGTTCCCATTTCCTGAAACGCTATCAGTGTCATGACTTAAGCTTGAAGGTCGCATCTACTTACTTGCTTATCTGTTTATTAAATATCTATGTATGCTATAAGTGTTTATGTTGTGGGGCATCCCAAATATAGATAGCATTATGGGAAGTAGATCAAGAAAAGGAGATGAAGAAGATGTAACAATGAAAACAAGATAAAACCCTGAAGAATCTGGTATCACTGGAAACCAAGAAAGGTAACAGCTTCTGGAAGGGAATGGTTATCAGCACTGACTGCTGCCGTATCAGATAAAAGGAGAGCAAGGAGGAGAGCCTGGGTGGCTCAGTCGGTTAAGCATCTGACTCTCAGTTTTGGCTCGGGTTGTGATCTCAGGAACCTGAGATGGAGCCCGGTGATGGACAGGGAGTATGCTTGAAATTCTGTCCCTCTGTCCCTTCCCCCACTCGTTTTCTCTCTCTCCCTCTCAAATAAATAAATAAATATTAAAAAACAAATAAAGGAGAGCATGGAAGTGTCCTCTGGGTTTTACAACACATATATTGTTGGTAACTGTAATACAGGATGGGATAATTTAATGCTTAGTCAATTGACTGGAACAATGGATTTGGGGAAGATCTGGATTGCGTGAGTTTCTGAATGTTTGGTCATGGAGTTGCCAGTTTAAGTATCTCCAGATGCAAACTTCGTCATCTGACACTTTCATGCTGAACTGAGCACTATTCTCTTATCTAATTCTAGTAATACATGTTTCCATATTATAAGTGGATATCTGGAAACAGACCTGCAGTTTGTTTCTAGCGTTCATAATAGCACAAAGATGAGTTAATATTTTCAATATCGTCAATGAGTTATTTCAAAATATTTTCACTTTTTTTTTTAACAAAGCCCTTAAAGTAGAAAATCTTAAATGTTTAAATAAAGAGAAGGGCTAATGTAAAATAACCTATACACAAACCATCTAGTGTTAATCTTTTCAGATTTATTTGTTACTTTGAGAGCAAACTTTTAGATAAAGATTAAATTAGGGTCCAATCTTAATTATTCATAGAAATATTACATTTAGGATTTCCTCTATAGATTAGCATTCGAAATTGTCTACCCTCTGGCCTTCAGTATTCTCCATGTCTTCAGTGGCTATGACTTGCTACATCACCAAAACCACATGGAACAGAGATGCCTGACAACCAAAAATGCTCACTGCAGAAAAATTAGTAAAAGAGAAATAACCACCTATGTTCTCAAGTCTCTCTAGTTTAAATTCTATTTGTTACAGCAGCTTGGCATGAACATAACTGTTCAAATCCTTCCCACAGATTTTCAGGTGAGGAACAAATAATAGAAAAGTGCCCTGGTAATGATAATAATAGCTACCAAATATTTGCCAGTGAATATATTCCATTTACTACTGAACAGAGTTTACCTAAATCTCAGTTTCTCTCAAAATTAGATTATACTAATTTCACAGATGAGGAAACTAAACTTCATAATGTCTAAGTGACCTGCCCAAGGTTCATAAGGAGCGAGCCAGAGAAGAAACATTGAAGTCAGGTCTTTCAGTCCCCAAAACTCATAATACTTCCAAAACAACAAGACAAATTTTTCAAAGAGTTCTGTCTTTAATGCAGCTATTTATGAAAATGAAAAAAAATGTATGTAACCAGAAGAGGAGAAAAGATTAAAAAATTTTTAAAAAGTACTTTCTGATAGAACAGATTTCCTATTTTCTCCTATGGCCCTCAACCTTTACCAAAGAAACAAAGCAGGGTATTTTTGGTAATACACTGCCTACTTTCTGGAGCACAAATGTCAGGGACTCATAGAAGAAACACATTTCTTCTTTGGCAAACAGGCAGACTACACTTCTCTTATATGTAAGTGGCTATGTGGTTGAGTAACGGACAATGAGTGTGAATGTAAATGATCAGTGTGTCCAGCCTCAGTTCACCAAAACTTCCCAAGCATAGTTTTCCAGGTTTTTTCCCTTTCCTCCTGTTGGATGCAAACAAGCATAGCCACCTTGAAAGCCACACTAAAGATGTTGAAACCACATGATGAAAGGACCTGGATTTCTGAATCACCAGTTTGAAGAGATGTGCCAATGGAGGGAGTACACATATTTTGGGTGTTACAGAGAAAAATTTACAACATCTGTTATGAGATATTTTAGAGCTAATAATATCTACTTTTATTAGATAATAATAATAGACAATAATATCTATTATCTAATAATATCTGTTATTAGATCTTTTATTAGAGCTGTTATACCACCTTAAGATTTCATTTATTTATTTATTTATTTATTAATTTGAGAGAGAGAGAGTAGGGGGTGGGACAGAGGGTGAGTGAGAGAATCTCAAGTTGACTCTGCACTGAGCGTGGAATCCAACACACAGCCTCTAGATCATGACCTGCGTTGTAAACAAGAGTCAGACGCTTAACTGACTGAGCCACCCAGGCATACCTAGAGCTATTACCATCTTTTGACTGATTTACACAGCAACCGGAATTACATTAAACTAATAAATGCATCTACTGTCTTATTATGCTTTAAATCTAGATAAATGTAGGGCTCCCAGCCAGAAAAATGATGAGCCAGACTATAAACAGATAGACACGATTAAGTTTGCAAATTTATTTTTTCAGCTAGTCTTTGACTAAATGAGGACCAAAGTACTCTGAAAAACTGCATGTTATATGATTTTTAAAAGAATCAAGAATGTGATATATCTTTCTTTGGGCCTCTTTGGGTATTTCTTTGGAGAGCCTAGCGTAAAGAAAGACTGAGAAATGGTGTTAAACCATAGATTGGACAGACCCAAATCATCCTTTCTATATATTTCCTTATCGATTCTTTCTAAGTCAATATTCTTCTGGTATGATTGGCATACTCAGTTTCCCCAAATTCTCTACCTGAAACCAAAGTTGGAACCATGACTGAGGGTTTTCTCAGACTTTTCACTGAAACCAGGTAATAAGTTCTTACCACAGGGCAATGGAATTTCAGTTTCTGTTATCCTATCTGATTTTGACAGAATAAATCAAAAGATCCTGCTCCTTCCTAAAGAGTCCTGCAAGTGACTGATGAAACTCCCCCAAATCAGGTCATGATTTCAGGGTCCCAGGATGGAGACCTGCATCGGGCTCTCTGCTCAGCAGGGAGCCTGCTTGCCCCCCTCTCTCTGCCTGCTTCTCTGCCTACTTGTGATTTCTCTCTCTCTGTGTCGAATAAATAAATAAAATTATGCTAAAATAGACCCTTAGCACTATTAAAAAATGTTTGTTTTATGGGTATTTCATCCTAAGAAACTTGAGAAATCTCAGTACCCCCTCCAGAGCCCAAACGATGTATGATCTAAAAAGTTGCCCTTCCTTGCTGCAGATTCAGCTAAAGGACACCAAATGGAAGCCAGCGATGGAGAGTCAGCTCTGGTGGAAATGAATAGAACAACTTATCAGAGTGTTAGTAGACCAAGAGAATGGTAAAGTAGTAAATGAAGATGAGGATTTGAGGGAGGAAGGACCCCCCAACTGCCATCCAAAGGGACCAATGGATCATTTTAGGGACTGACAGATGATTAGACAGCAGAGAAAAATTAATTTGTGAACATGTATAGTCATCTAATATATGATTTCCTTACTGGTAATGGGCTAGATCTTCCCAACTTAACATTATGGCTATGTTAGAACCACATAAAAATATGTGGTTCTAACACAGCTATGTTCTTAAAAGCTGTTTCAAAGAAATCACTCTTACTTGGTGGTAACATGGAATACAGAGGCTCTGCTTGCAAAGAGGCAGGAAAATGATCCCCAAAGTTTTGGTCTTCCCCCTTACAGATGCCAGTTTATCCCCCCTCAGATGTTTAGTGGGAACTTTCTTTGGGACCCTCAGGACTCAAGAGGTGCATCAGTTAAAGCAGTATGGCGCCATCATGGTACATTTTAAAGTAATAGGGAGCAAGCTATTCAGAGTTTTGGGAACATTCCTTTTTCTCCCTCAAATATTTTAATTCTTGTTAAAATTACTTGAAAAGACGCTTCTCAGTTTATTGTGTTTTTTTTTAACTTTGGGTGAGAAAATAGTTTTTTGTTGTTCATTTTTATTATTCATTTTTAAAAATAAAAAGAAATATAAAATAAATTAAAAATAATAAATTAAAATAAAAACTTAAAATAATAAAAAGTTATGAGAAGACACATTAAAAATAAACATAAACATAAAATATATTTTTATTTTTAATGTTTCTTCTCGTAACTTTATTATTTTAAGTTTTTATTTTAATTCCAGCATTATACTAGTTTCAGGTGCACAATATAGTGATTCACCCCTTCCACACATCACCCTGTGCTCATCATAAGACCCATTCTTAATCCCCATTGTCTATTCCACCCACCCCCCTCCAACCACTTCCCCTCTGGTAAGCATCAGAGTTGTCCTATGTTTTTCATTAAATGCCAGCATGACGACCTTCACACTTGGTTTCAACTCCCCTCCCTCATTTGCTCTGTAATTCAGATCCGTGTCACATTTTCCCAAGACCATTCGAGAAAACAGGGTGGCTTTTTATGGTGGCTACAGGGAAACACAGTATTTAATGAAATGTGTGGATTTTGTGTTCAGAAGACCTGGTTCCAATCTTAGCCCTTCTGCTGCTGGTACAGGGAATTTATGCAGGCTTTTAAAGCTCAAATTTTTCGGGGTGTCTGAATGGCTCAGTCGGTTATGTGTCTGCCTTCGGCTCAGGTCATGATGCTGGGGTACTGGGACTGAGCTCCCTGCTCAGTGGGGAGTCTTCTTCCCCCCTCCCTCTGCCTTCCCCCTCACCCCCACCCCTGGCTTGTGATTTCTCTCTCTCTCAAATAAACAAAAAATAAAAAAATAAAAAATAAATAAAGCTCAAGTTTCTCATTGGCGAAGTAGAAGTAACAATCTATGATTACCTGTTCATTCATCCTTCTGTCAAACATTGCTATAACCCACACCATGTACTAAACTCTGTGCTAGACACTACGGCTGTGGTGATGGGAATTAAAAGGCGGGTGGGGGGCGGTATTCAGTCCCTGTCCTTGGTGAGCTTGGCATTATCATAAGGATTAAAGGAGTCCGTGAATTTCAAAACACTAAGTGCTCAATACATGATAGTTACATCTATTATTGCTCAGAATACTGTGATTATTATGACATGTAGACCAACCATGGTGCAGGTTATGGGGCTGTTAGGAGATTTCCAGATTTCCATTTTAAAAGGAAACAACAAAAAGAGCAATTCACTTTCATATGAAGTGTGCTTCTCCCACACTAGATCGCGGTTAGAATAACCAAAATGCATTTGCATGCACATTTGTATGAATCATGTTAAGTTGCCAACATGTGATCATTTCTGACCTATAAAATCAGCAATTTCACATGCTCATTCTGATGTCAGCCTGAGGTGGGGGTGTGCATGAAAAGATGTATGTGGGAAGGAGAACCCAATGATGAATAGTACATGCTGCAAATTTCACTCTCTTCAACATCATATTTAACTAAATATAGATTTCTGATAATTAGATTTTAAAATATTCTTAAAAATGGAACATTCTGCCTTCCTCCTGGCTATAGCTCCAATATGAATTGTCAAGCCTAATGGAAAATACTTTTAAAATGAAATCATCTGTACCCCATATCTGGAACACGTACAGGCAGCATTTGTGCGGAAGCCTGTATCTGTGTGTTGTACGCAATATAATATCCTGAGTAAATGCTCCAAACTGAAACGTGCACGGCAACTTCCAGCATCACATTCTTGTCTGCATTTCTGTTTATCCTTCCCCAATTCATTCTAGCACATACTCAGTTTATCCAACAGTTACTGAATGCTCATGATGGCCAGAAATGATTTAGGAGCTGTTATTCAAAAACACATGTAAGGTAGTAAATCAAAACCTTTTACAAAGGAAAATAGCCCCCCAAATCCATTATGCGACACTCCAAAAGTATCACTAACCTCTGATGTTGGAGTTTGTGCAACTGCCTCGCACGGGGTCCTGCCCTTCAAGGGTTAAAGATCTTGAGATTCAGACCCTGAGTCTGTATTCCGTGAAGATGGATATAATCACTGCCATCAACTGATGAGTTATGCATAAAGTGATCGTGACAAACAAGGCCACAAGCCATCACAGGTCCCTGAAATCACTGATGGAGTACCAAGCCTCTGGTGTGTGGAAGAACAGGTGGCCCTCGCTCTGGACGCTGCGGCTCTAAATCTTCCCAATGGACTGGGAAATAAGTACTTCGCCATTTAACAAGAGCAGAGGAAGTCACTTCATCATTGGCCTGTCGCATGAACTGCTGACATAAGAAACTTTGCCCTACTTAGAAAACCACAAGTACCAAGCGATTATTTATCAGTTGGGAAATGCCTGGGTTCCCCTCCCCCCAACCCCCATGCACTAACAGCCTCGTATCTGGAAATAAAGGCCAGTTCTCTTTGAGGAACATTCTGGTGCACTGAGCATTTGAACTCCAGTCATCTTCTGCTGAATCCCACAGCAGGATACCTTTCACGGATCTGTCAATGGCATATAAATTTATTTATTTGTAACTATAGCTATGCATTTATTATCCATCTATACGATGCAAAATGCCAACTGTCTGATACCTGAACAGCAGTTCTCTAGATATCATTTTTGAAAAATGTTAGGTCAAACCTGTATTTATTATACACGATCTGTGCCTTAGGATTAGAAAATGAAAAGAGAAAACCCAGAATCAAACTGTCAGTGACTGAGTCAAGCTATAAATTGCTCCTAGAATTAATTTCTACCATATACCTATATTAAAAAAATAACTTAGTGACTGTGCATAGTCAAAGCTTTATTGGAAGGAAGGGTTGGCCAAAAGGATAAAATATATCGGCAGAGCCCAGTTAACATGCAATTATCTAACTGATGAAGGAAGCTAAAGGAGGAGTTAGATATCTACCAATCCTTGTCACAGGTATGTAGTTTGTGATTTTGGAAAGACAACAAGTATGAAAAACATGACTGTGTCTTATGCCAATACCAAATATAAGAAGGAAATAAAATTAACTCTAAATATCTACTGTGAATCTACTGCTTTTCTTACAATACTCTCTTTAAACCTCAGAGACATCTTTGCATAGTACTGTTATCCCCTTCATCGCAAAGTGGGAATCCTAGATTTGTAGAAGTTAAACAAACTTGCTCGAAATCACACAAGGAATACATGCTACAACAGGATTAGCCTGATCCAAGTCCCCTAGTCTTTCCATTTCATGAATCTGGAGCAAACAGTAACCTAGAAAATAACTCCTTTCTCAGCTGAACTTGCACTGCGTGGACTAGGTGCAAAGCTGAAATGATGGTCTTAGTGATTTATCAAGGGATCACCCAAAGATTTGAACAGATTGCTGCGTCAACACTCCAGAATGTTTACTATAGCAGCTTTAATATAATCCTCCCTCTTCCGCCCCTCTCCAAACTCCAACAAAAGGTGGTTCAGCTCTCTGACACAAAGGAACTAGAACCAAGCTCAACCTCCCTTAGCAGCAAATCACTCACATGCTGACCAGGAAGGAGAGCGCTGGTGCTTTTACCCCTGCCACGCACTCGGATGAGCACAGCTGGGCTGAGGAGTCCTCTTTTCCTAAATTCTGTTGCCAAGCTGAATTTTATGATCTTCATTGGCAGATGATCAAATACAAACTCTTAACTTACAGCCAAGTTATCTTACAGCAGCTGTTGGAAGAACTAATTTAGAATGCAAATCTAGTCCTTCATCTATGGGAAAACTGTTGCAGTGATGGATGGTTTTTGAAGGAATAGTTCATGAAAGATAACCCTATGCCTTCTAGTATTATGGAAAGAGAAATATTTAGCTGCCATTTGTGTTTATTTGTTTTCTTTTGAGCAATTGTCTCTTTAGGGGGAATTGAAGCCCCACGGAGGAGGGTCCAGGTGTTTTAATTTGCCTCAGCCCTCTTTTCCACATAAATAAAATTGATATCAGAAGACACATGTGTAGACTAACTTTCAGATAATGTCTTCTTAGTATCTAGGACTCCTTGATTTTAGGCTAAGTCATCTAAAGAACAAAGAACAGTGGGGATGTAACATTTTGCCTAGAGTTTTTTGTCGTGTCAAGAAAGGAAGAAGGCCAGCACCCATCACTGCCTCTGCCTCTGAAGAATCCTGTTACTGTAGGTATGAATTATCAAATGAAGTTGATAGACTTTCTTTTTCTTTTTGTTCATTTAACTGCCAGCGAACAGTGCCCCTCTAGAATACCTAATACCTAAGAGTTCACTGAATCATTCTACAGCTTCGATCCTCATCTTTTCGGTTGAACAAAATCTTAGAAAATATTAACCCCTGGTTATTAGGAAGTTTCTTAGTATTCTACCAAGCTACCAAAGGAACCCGGGCTTGTACTATATCTATGAAAATTTCATCTCTGGCAACCGTCAGAGTTAAAGCAACAGAAAAATGTATGTCTCGATCTGTTCCTGTTTTGTTAGACATGGAGAACGATTATTGTGTAACTGCAGATCAGTTCAAAGAATTATTAGAATAAGAATAAAGGGAAATTGCTCTAACAGGTAAAGGATTAGAAAAGGGAAGATACAACCACGTTGGGTTTTTTATTGTTATTCTTTCAGTTTGGCTTTGTATAGAGAAAAGTTGGTAGTCTAAGTGAGTCTAAGTTATTTGACTTTGAATATTAGACTAGAAACTCTCTTAACCCATGAGTGCCTCTAACTGGTCACCTCGACGTATGCTCGCTATTCCACAGGAACCATCATGCACAGAAGAAACAAAATGAAACGGTGCCACTCATCATGCCTATTTGGTGATCCCACTTTTCCAGGACCACACACCATCGCTTGTGACCCCTTAGTTTTCTCAGATACATAGCTGTTTATATCACTGATAAACATGCGTCATTGGTAGAGAAGGTGGGGGTTAGTGAAATGCCATGAATTCAACAGCAGTCGCAACAGGGAGCTGGCGCTGCGTCTATTCAAGCTTGATATCCCCTTGTGTTCTCAAAGATTAGGGGCAGCCAGAGCCCTTGATCATCCTAAATCTTCCTGCGGATAAAATACCAACAATTCATCGGGAAATACAGTGCCTTTCTTTTCCATTGACTATTGCCCTAGTGGACATATGGATATTTACATCATTAGGTATTCATCTTACTTGTTGATGCAGCACATGACGGCAGAGCCTAACAATGCGTTTGGTATTAAGATACCAAGAAAAGCCTGGATGCACTGTGAAACCATCTAATGTACATGGACAGACCAAACACTTTGAAGTCAGACTATGAAGCAAACTCACAGGAGGAAGACCATATTCGTTCACAAAGGGTGACCTAGGGCAAAGGGAGTTTCTTCCATCTCCCTCAAGAATCTCTCCATTCCTTGTCATGGGGTGTGGGCTTTTCTGGTTTGAGTATGAAAGAAGAGCAAGACATGTGTGTATACACACACACGTATATATGTATGTGTGTGTATATATACACATATATGTGTATATATGTATATGTGTTTAATATATGCATATGTATGTATACATATACATGTATATACATATATTCATATATATACACACATACATATCTCAGGTAGGCATGCATACATACACGTGTGTGTGTGTGTGTGTGTGTGTGTGTGTATAAAAGCTTTACTTTATATATACAGACACACGTACATATCTCAGGTAGGCATCATAACATCATTTAGCCATTAACTTACACACTTAATAAATATTTATTAAACACTATCTATCAAGCACTGCTCTAATTACTTGATAAAACAGTGAATCATCATGCAAACAACCTTTGCCCCAATAGAGCTTACATTCTAATTGGCAATGGACAACAAACCTAATAAATAAATAAATGGTGAAGTATACTAGGATGTAATTAGTTCTTAGGGGAAAAACCATCAGGTAAGGAGAGTAGGAATGATAGGGGTTGAAATCCTAAACACAGTGGTTGCATCATGCAGTGATAAAATTTGAATAAAGTTTGAAAAAAATGTAGAAATCTGAAGAAAGAGAATTCCAGGCAGAGAGAGAGTCCATGCAAAGAACTAGAGGTAGGAACAAGCCTGGTGTATTCAAGGTATAGTAAGGGCAGGGTTGGAACTAGGTTGAGATAAGTGAAGTACATGCCTCAGGAGAAAAATTTAAGGGAATACTAAAAAACTCTGTGATCAAAATGAATAATATTTTCATGCAACATTTTTTAAAATTTAAAATGAATGCAAAGAAAATCCATGGTGGACAAAATATCAGAATTTTAAATCACACAAAATCCAGCCCTGTACTTATATAATTCTACCTCCTTCAACTTTTTCCAGTAAAAATTTATCTACAAAGGCAGGTGACCTGCCTATGGGCCACATTTGGCCAATTTTATCTTTTTATTGCATTTAGTATTTGTTCTGGTTGCTCAGATTTTTAGCAACCCTTCAAGATTTTACCTGAGTGCCTCCCTTGCCTTACCCTCGTCCCGGCTCTGCATAAGAGGCCAGTGCGGCTGTAGAGGGGCAAGTGAGGTGGTGATGGGAATGAAGAGGTCACATAGGCCCCTGAAGGTCACATCTCATAGGGCTGGATAGCCATTCTAACGATTCTGTCTTTAAATCTAGGGAAACATACCACACTGGAGGGTTTTAAACAGAAAAGCCATCTGGTCTGAACTTACATTTTTAAAATGTTGAGTAAAAGGAGTAGAAGCAGCAAGAATAATTAAGCACATGTTCATAATAATCTAAATGAGAGATGATGGATGGTGGCTTGGACCAGCGAGGTAGCATGGAAACGGTGGAGAGTGATCAGATTCGAGATATACTTTGGAGGTAAAACCAACATAATTTGTGTAGTATTGAACATAAGGTGTGAGATAGTAAGAAAAGATAATTCCAGTATTTTTTCTAGATAAATCAGAAACATGAAGCCACCATTATCAGAGAAATGCTATCTATGAGGCAGGTTTAGGGAACAAGACGTGGTCTATAGTTTTGAACATTTTAGATTTGCAGTGTCTACTAGCTAACCTAGTGAAGATACTAAGTAAGCCATTGATATTCAAATATGAAGTTGAGGAAGAGATTTCAGCTGAAGAAATAAATATGGATGCCGTCTTGAAATCTATAGATTTAACTTGTTCCCCTCCTCCACCTCTACATACTAAAATCATTCTTCTGTAAACTAGAATTCAGAAACTTTTTATAGAGAATATATCTCTTCATGAGATATACCTATGTTAGCACCTACTCTTTCAAGACTCTTCAGTAGCTTAGGAATTTTTTTTTTTTTTAAACAACAAAGAACCCCCTTGGTTTTTGTACCTTCAATGGAAATACCTTTGGTGGAATCTTTGTTTTCCACTGAGGTTTTAATTCTCAGCATTTCTTTTTCAATGTAAAGACTGACAATGTGTTTCAAGTTAGAGGAGGTGACATGGTAAAATTTTCATAATTGGATCCCACCCCAAATCTCTCACTTTCCAAAATCTGCATTAAATTTTCTGCCAATGTGGAATGTGCTAAAGAACTACTCCTAGATGTAACTAAACATCTCCACAGGGTAAACAACGGGGGAAAAAAGTAGGAAACCTCTCCTTGAGTTATTGAAAATAAAGGTTTGTCATTTCATACCAGTCTCCAATAAACTGTAATAAATTTTTCAGTCAATCTTTTTTATGAATATAATATAAACATGGCCACTTATGCAGGTATGATTTTCAAAGTTGGGCATTAGGTTATACACTGTAGCTGCTGTTTAAAAGTATGAAACTCATATGGCAGACTAAGATGACAAGGTCCTGCGGCAAACCTTTTGACTCGAGTCTCTGGGCTAAGAAGAGATGAACTATTTTGACCTACTCTTCATTACAAGATCCAGTCTGCTGACTGTTAATGAGGAGCCACAAGAGGGGGTGCAAATACTCTTGTTAATTGTCAAGCCTGCAAAATGACAAAGCATCTCTTGCCTGAAGTGATCAGCTCCTATCCTGGGAAGAGAGTCAAGACCACAGATTTCTCTCAAGACCACAGTTTGAGCTGTTAACTCAGCCTTTCAAAACCAAATCCCATTTGGGGCTCCTGGGTGGCTCAGTGGGTTAAGCCTCTGCCTTAGGCTCAGGTCGTGGTTTCAGGGTCCTGGGATCAAGCCCCACATTGAGCCCCACATCGGGCTCTCTGCTCAGCAGGGAGCCTGCTTCTCCCTCTCTGTCTACTTGTGATCTCTGTCTCTGTCAAATAAATAAATAAAAACTTAAAAAAAAAAATCCAATTTAGTGTTTTGTGATTTCTGTTTCTACATGGATCACTTTCTTGTTAATTGATGCCATTTGCCCTTGTTTTATTTTATCGATTAAAGTAAGAACTAATAATACCTAAATGTTGGTATCAAATGAAAATAGCAGTCTCTCCTTGTTGTCTTCTTTTACTCGAAAATAGGAATAAATCATCATCATAGGAAGTCCGGCCATAGAAGAAATTTCAGGCTTTTCTAGTTAACCTTTTTAAGGGGAAGGCAGAAATCCCAATCAAATCCACATTATTTTTTAATTTCATATTTCATTCAGTTTTATGTTTTGCACTCTAAATGTTAAAATATCCTTTATGCTTCTCTAAATTACTGTTTTGGATTTTATGAAGTAATAAAATATAACAAAATGCATCAAAGAGAGAAAGTATCTTTGTGGCATACACAAAGGATACATTAAATGTTTCTTTAATCATATATTTATTTTAAATATTTTATGAAATCAATAAATATTTTATCATGATAATGTTCTATCATTGCCCTAGTACTACTCTGAAAATGTTCCTGTTTTAAGAAATATGAGTTGACCTAGATAAGAAATAATTTTACTGCTTATAACATATATTACAGACACAGCTAAGAGTAATGCTGTCTTTGGTTAATTTATCTTAAAGCATTTACTTCTCAGTGTTTTTTAAAACATGAACATAGCTACTTAGTGTTGCTTAAAATAAGATGAAAATTAAAGATAAATATTCCCTAGCCCAAGCCAAAACATAAAACAAAACAAAACAAAACAAAACAAAAAACCCTAACTTAGGAAACCATTAAAAATCAACAAAATTAGACTTGCAAACATTCTACTAAAACATATGCTAAACTGTTTTTTTACAGAAGTACTGAATATTCATCGAATTATAATTCATATGATTTTAATTTCTACAATAACTGCATTAAGAATGGGAAAAAGTTGATATGAAAATAAGGAAACAATAGTTTATAAGCTACCCTTTTGAATTAGGAAGGCAAAAGCACAATAATAGTAACAATATAGCACAAATTATCAACCAAACCTTGAGAGCTATTTCAAGAGAGTATTTCATATGAGAGAGCAGAGTTAAAGATAGGCATGACAACTCAATGAGACCCAAATGTAAATGATAAAACCGTCGACAAAAGCCTTGAAGGGAAACGCTTTCCCCATCGAGGGATGATTTGTACTGGCCTCCAGGTGTAATATCATGTGCACTGATGAGCTGATCAACAGAACAGAACTTCTACCCAGCTGTAATCAAGAGTGATTGATGGTTGGGACAAAAAAGTTGATTATCATGACAAGTTCGCTGATGCAGAGAAAATAAGCTCTGCTTGGGAAATGGATAAAAAAAACCTGTTAGGAGACTACCTTCTGCAACCTTATTTATAAAGGCATCTAAGAGAAGGTGTACGTTGTACAGACGGATCTGATAGCCCCATAAACCTGATAAGAATAAATTTGCCATACCTCAGTCTCCACAGATTTCCTATGTAAGGAATTTAAAGGCTCACTTAGGCACACTAGAAAGGAAACCACGATAGCTCAATGTTACCTGTGCTATTCCTAAAAGTTATCTCTCTGCTTCTCAAAGTATTACTGAAAATCACACACAGACACAGAAAATTAAACTTTCATAGCACACCATGCCTCCATTTGCCCTCCCCGCTCCCCCTCCCAAGGAATAAACTCCCCAAATGACTGCAACCTTTACCACTATCACATTCAATTAACATCAAAACATAGATTTGGACGGAGACAACAGATCCCAGAGGCAGCATTTTGCATTTAAAATGAGGTTTGGCAGGCTTGAAAAAGGTGAATCTGGGCCAGAATGTTGGGTGTACGACAGTGTTCTAAAACAGACTTAGATTATACAGAAATCTAGAGAGTCTGAAGGAATACATCCATTTTCTCAAGTTCTGGTTCCAATGTCATCTAAGAAATTCTAGCACCATAATCCCAATGCAGCGTGCAATTTATAGCATGCTTGGTACAATTTCAATCTCCCTAAGCTGGCAGTAAAACCAAATAGCCACCCTTAAACTAGTCATCACAAGAAAGTTTTAGTGTGGAGGTGGTAAAATGAATGGGTATGTTCATTTCATCTATAATCTCCTGGCCATGTGAACCCTTGAAAAAGGTACAATGATACTGGTTTAATTAATGCAGACAATAGAACTCAACAAGAGATAGCACAGAGCAACAGAGCTGAGGAAGCCAGGACACAAAGGGCCACAAAATCCAAAATGACAGAAGAATAGACGCGAATAGGAATTAACTTTTTCTTAAATTCCTTTATTTCTCTGCCCAGGAACAAATTCCTCTACTGCCCTAGTTTACAGGGCCATGGCAAAACTGATAGTATTAAGTGCTGAATGAACCATAATGACATATAACAAAAAGGACAAGGGAGGGGCCCCTGGGTGGCACTGTCAGTTAAGCATAGGACTCTTGATTTTAGCTCAGGTTGTGATCTCAGGGTCCTGAGATGGAGCCCTGCAATCTGGCTCCACACTCAGCAGGGAGTCTGTTTCTCCCTCTGCCCCTCTCTTCCGCCCCCCCCCCCCCCGCCACTATTATGCTATTTCTCTGTCTCTCTCTCAAATAAATAAATAAATCTTAAAAAAAAAAAAAAAAAGAAATACACATCTTGCTTCACATTCTACTTTCTCCACTTTGTCCTTTCATGCTTTGCCCATGCTTAACACTCTTCTGAAAACTCTGCCTTCAGTAGGTGCTGTTGGATGAACAGAGCTCAACACAGATTCTCTCCTGCTTCCTTCAATATTTAGTATAGCCGTACTGTTCTTTAAGTGATTCTCAATTTTGAAAGGTGTTTCTACACTCCAGCAATCTGTACTTCTAGCAATTTAGCAATGAGCGTATCCACCTTGATTAACTTCTGTATTGAGTGTAGAACTTAAGTGACTAGTGGTCTTAGCTGAGAATGGTCACTTGACGCCAGTGCAAACCTCAAGATAAATTTCTCTTAGGGCATGTCACCTGATATGGCAAATAGAAGCCTATGCTGGGAGTTAGGAGCCCTGTTCCCAGCCCTACCATCTGTTCCAACAGCTTAGACACCTTGGAAAAGTCAACTAATATTCTGACCTTCGTTTTTTCCAATTCTACAATCTCTAAAATGGAAAGAAGGACTTCTTAGACATCTTTAAGTCCCATACATGACTGTTCTCTGAGGTGCTCACAGTAGTTCATAGCAATACAAAGATCACTTTGATTCCCGGAAGTTATATAACACATCTACTCATAATATCTTAAATCAACTTCTCTTTCTAGAGAAAATGGTCAAATTTTCCATGCGTAGGAGAATCTGATAGAAGAGTGAATTTCATTATTTTGTTTCTCTTTGTTTATAAAGAAAAAAGCCCAGAGGAACATAGATTCTTTTATAAAGAGTTCTCTTTTCTCGGTCCCTTACCCTTCATCCCATCCATAGATGAAACTCTGGAATATCAAAGCCTGATTCAGAGAGTCCTGAAATATCTCAGTGTTGAAGTTTTATTTTTAAAAGCCTGCCAAAGAAGCACGATGCTTAAATAGGTTCCTATGCTCCTGACTGGTTCATTTTCTCCTGAAATCTCTAAGAGCCAGACCCAATATTTCCTGCCTAGTCCTTCAGTTCCAAGTTTTGTTTTCTGAGAATTCCTGACACAGCTGTAGGCTCCATTCAGGAAGCAGAAGGTAGTGAGGCTGAGTGATGAAATGGGGCCCAAATGCACACACAAAGCATAAGGCCTTCAAAAGGGACCTCTCAGGCCCTTGATTCAAAAGCAGCCAAACCTACAGTCCATTACCACCACACGCCCCAGAGCTAGCTCCCGACACAAGGGTGACATGACAGTGCAACTAAACCTCATTAGGCCCCAGACATGTCTCTTCATACACAAGCTGAATGGCCCTGTCATAGAAGTACTTTTGAAGAAGAAAAAGCACCCCATGGGAATGCCACAGTGCACAGGCCAAAGTTCTAAATAGCCCTGGGAGTCCTGAAGATGAACAGGAGACACTCTCTTAGGAAAGAGGTATTTGTTTCAAAGCTGCCTGAAATTTAATTTCTGACTGGGTTCTCAGAAAATCTTTTGGGACTTAGCAGCAGCAGCAACAGACTTAAAGAAACTTTGAGAGTTTCTAAGAAATGCAGCTTTGCTCAGGACAAGGTAACCCTGCAGTTTTTAAAAGGTAAAAGGTAAAGATACAGGAGTAGTGAGAACTTCAAATCAACCCCCAAATACATTGAATACAGGCACTTCCAACAGGGTAGATCCCTGTAAGTACTTTTCTTAAGGATAGATATTTTCCAACTTCAGTATTTCTTAGAATTAATTTACATTCAGAGAGCAAAACAGTGATAACCACATTATTCATCCTGTAACATAAAAATGACCTTTCCATTTCATTGGCTATGCAGTTTATAATCCAATTGCCTGCATGTTCTGTTTTATAATCCTTACAACATGGCATAAGCAATGGCTATTCATTTTATTTTTATTTTTTTTTTCAAGATTGTATTTATTTATTCATTTGAGAGAGAGAGTGAGAGATTGAGCACGAGCTGCGAGGAACTGCAGAGGGAGAGGGCGTAGCAAACTTCCTGCTGAGCGGGGTGCTTGACGTGGGGACTCGATCCCGGGACCTGGAAATAAGGACTGAGGTGACAGCAGGCTCTCAACCTTCCGAGCTACCCAGGAGCCCCTGGCTATTCATTTTAAATAAGGTGATTACGGAACTTATAAATTCGACAAAGAGCCCCAACACAGGGCCAACTGAAAAAGGGGCAGATCTAAACAAGAGGTTGTCTAATTCCTGATCCAGTGATCTTCCTGCCATTATACTTAGCTTCCCTGGATGTTGTTTTTGGGTTTGGGGTTAGATGCACATCCCCATGCATAGACTGATTGATTGATTAATTGATTTTCAGAGAGAGAGACAGCACACACACAAGCAGGCAGAGTGGCAGGCAGAGGCAGAGAGAAAAGCAGGCTCCCCTCTGAGCAAGGAGCCCGTTGGATGCGGGGCTCGATCCCAGGACCCTGGGATCATGACCGAGCAGAAGGCAGTAGCTTAACCCACTGAGCCACCCAGGTTCCCCCCGCATGCATAGATTTCTATTAACCCTTATCCTAGGATATGCAATAAAATGCTGAAATCTGAATGAGACAACGATATCTATGAACTCTCCTGGACATGTTTTGAGACAGCAGACACTGCCAGAAATAGGCAAGAAATATTTAGAAAATTTTAACTGAGGCCTTCAAAATGGAATTTATAATTTAGGACAAAATATGTGTGTGTGTGTGTGAGTGTGTGTGTGTGTGTTTTAAGTCATAGTAGAATAGTAGATGTAACAATTCTTTTTTAGCTTATAAAATTTAAGCATGCTTATAAAGGAAATTTGGAAAATAAAAGTAGAAAGAAGTAGGAAGAGTTCTTCAACTCCAGCACAACCACCATTGGTTTTTTTTCTCTCCCTCCATGCAGTATTTCCTTTAAATATCAACACCCCCCAGAAGACTATAGATTTAAATATTTAAAAGATGTGTCTGAAGTCGTGGTATTACGAGAATTTAATTATCTAATTTAGTCATTTGGTAAGAAAAATGTTCCTTTTCGCAACTTCATCATTATATTGTTTCATTTGGTTACAGAAGTTAACACAGATATAAATTAAATTCAGACATATTGGTTAATTTTACTACATCCCAGGGTGCTAAAATATATAAAAACAACAGTAATTTCTATTTTATAATTCCACTGAAAAATGTATCAATTATCTCAGTGATAATCCCAAGGATCCCCTCTGGAGATCTGGGTGACAAGGATTGTGACCTTCTAATGATGTAGTTTTCCCTTCTTCTTTACAAAACAGCATCTCATTGTAATTGATGCCTGATGGTCCTAAGTCATAAAGGATACATTGCTACTATATTATCACTCACTAGTTTGCATTTGTACTTAAATTTTCACCATGTTTATGATTCAATCATGTGACTGAATATGGGTGATGCCATTGGAAAGTACTCACAAGCACTGTCAGGCAAGGCCTAGCCCAGGCTCTAGAGGACTTTCCCCAGCAGATAATACATCCAGTTAATTCTGCGAGGGAAGGAGCTCCCAGGCCTCCCTCTCCAGCAGCACATAGATCTCTAGCCACACCATTACTGTAGGATTGGCTGGAGCCTTTGGATGGACTGGCTACTCGGCCTAGACCAGATGGGCAGGAAGAGTGACAAGAGTGTCCACAAGAGTGGACACTGACCTTGCTGGCCAGTGACCAGTGACTGGCTGGGTGGCCTTGTATGTCTCCTATATTCTCTGCTCCTCAGGTTCCATATGGGAAATTAGAAACTTTTTCTTCTGTCTCTAACATATTATGAAATACTATTGTCGGTTAACCATACTGACTCTTAAATGCTACAACTTAATGATTCTTTGGTTTGGGGCCTGAGATCTTACTTTCCACTCTATAAATAGTCATCAAACAATCATTTGACATCTCACTTAATAACATTACATCCATGCTGGTACTACTATAAATTGTCTTTCAAAGGTACACTTAATAACTTGCTCAGTTCAATGGTAAATTATGCTTATCTTAAGATGCTGATAAAATAACCAGACAAATTACAACCTTCTGGTCTTCAGTCGGGAACTTTTTGCATAACCCTTATGTGTGTTTCATGTAAATGTCGAGAAAAGCTCTCTTTTTTTTTTTTTTCCCAAAGAAAAAGCCTATATTAGGAGAAAACTATCTCATTTAAGTGCATATAGTATAATATGCCATTTAAACAGATTTCTGCAGGGCCAAAAATAGAAAATGTACTGTACAGGTATTACATAACACCAAACTACACAGGTTATAATATGAAGGGTTAAAAAATATGTAAAACCATAGAGGAAAAGGAAATTGAATTTTCATGATGCAAAGATGAAAAGAACTACAAGTTATTATTTTCTTTGGAAGGGGAAGAAGCTTTGAAATGTAAAAAGGTTCATAAGGCAAAAATACTTTCCTATGTGATTGAGGATGCATCCAAGCACACAAGTGAATTACAGTGTTACTTTTCCAAAATAATTCTAGGTTTAAGAACGGAAACAGGAAGATAAGTTCCAGATTCACCTGGAAGAAGCAGATGCAGTTTTAGGGGGATTAAGAAGTCTTTTCTTGGGTTTAAAATGGTCAAATATGAGATATATCTATATGTATCTATCTAGAAAATATTTGTATTTCCTCTTAATGTAGATTATTTTCTTCTATGTGAATGAATGGATGATAAATCTAACTGATCATGGCACTCAGTAGTAGATATTTTATAAAAGTAATATTTGTGGACATGGCCAGTCACTCGTAAACGAATCCCATATTTCCAGAACATTAGTTCCCCTTATTGACATAAGAATGCTACAGACATTTTTTAAGTCTCTAAAGGAATTTCTGCTCCTGTACTTCAGCTTTACAAAAATTATATTTTGTTTGTAAATCATAGGTAAAGGGTTGCCATGTCATTTATAAATTTAATACCACTGAGTTTTCACATTTTTTAAAACTGCAATTTTAAAAATTAGCACTGCATAGTGAATTTTCATTTGAGATTCAAGATAAAAAACAAGCAACGAATTCAGACGTGTCCAGTTTATATAGAGCAATGAAGCTATACTGGGTAATTATCTGATAAATCCAAGTGGTCATAAAATTCAGTTCAAATCTAAGCCAAACATCCAAATGAGTATCTGTAGCAGGCAGAATAATGATATTTAAGACCTAATCCCTGGAAACTATGAGTATGTTACATTATATGACAAAGGGGGATTCAGTTAGTAGATGGAATTAGGTTGCTAATTAGCTGATTTTAAAATAGAGAAGTTATCCTGAATCATCCAGATGAATAGGCTGTGATCACAAGGGTCCTGAAGTTTGGAATAGGGAGGCAGAAGAGTGAGCATCAGAGTCATTCAATGTGAGAAGGATTCAACTGGCCACTGCTTGCTCTAACAATGGAAGGGAGTCATGAGCAAAAGAGTAGCCTCTAGAAGCTAGATAAGAAAGGCAAGGAGCTGAATTCTTCCCTGGAGCCTCCAGAAGGAACATAAGCCTGCCAACAATGTGATTTTAGACCAGTGAAACCCATTTCTGACTTTTACCTCCAGAAAGATAAGATAATACATTTATGTTGTTTTCAACTACTAAGTTTGCCATAATTTATCACAGCAGTAATTGAAGATTAATGCGGTAACCATTATGACCCAGACCAATTAGTCTAAATTCTCCAAATACCTTGGCCAGTTTCCATGTATCACATGCCATACACACCTGAAAACACAATTGTGAGAATGAGAATCAACTGTGCCCGATAAATACATACTGATTTCTATATCAACTTGAACTTCATTGGCAAAATAAATTGTTATTCTCTCTTATCAAGGAAATAAAACAAGATTACATTTTATAAAAGACATAAATGTTCTGTACGTTATTGTTAATGCATAGCTGGTAATAATTCTGAAGACCTTAAGCATGACTTTGATATCCATCAACAGGATTAGAAACACTCAAAGAAAGAAAGAGAGAGAGAGAGAGAGAGAGAGAGACTATTTTCTCCCACAGCTGGAGATCACCAACCAAGGACCTAGCCTAGATGTGGCAGATGGTTTTCTTAGATTTAGTGTGAAACTGGGGGCAATGAGCTTGAGGTCTCTTTCTGATTCCCAGTTTACAGGATTTTCACTTAACACAGAGGAGAAAATATTGACAGTGAAATTGTTGGCAGGAGGAGATATTGAAATAACCCTTATTAGATGTAAGGAGCTGACAGCATGGCTCCTGGGAGACTTTTGTTTATTATCTGATCAGTTCCAAAGTGAAATATCAGTAAGATTTAAGAAGGAAAGAAATCAAGAAAGATAGACTTAAAACAGCAATTACAGAACTATATGATTGATCACTAAATGTTCAAAAATGATCACAATTGCAAGTATTGAGTTCAGAACTCTTATGTACAGGTCAAGAGGACTTTTTTTTTTTTTTTTACTGAAAGAGATTATTATATGACATTTATCAGTTGAAAAGAGTTTTTCTTAATAAACCATGACAACTTTCTTAAAATCTAAATCAAATCAAAGCACTTGGTATTGAAAAACAAACAAAACAAAACAAAAACCAAAAACCTCTCTTTAAATAAAATGCTATATGTTCAGTGTATTCTCTTTTTATATCAGCAAATACTGTCTAGGTGATATGCAGGCAATCTACTTTTTTTTAAGCCAACAGAAGAAATGTTATAAAACTACCTGATGATTGTACAAATAGGTATGGCTTCATAAGACCATAGCAATCCTTACACAAAATGAGATGGTCTCACAGAATGAATTTATTTGTTTATAAAAGACAGTTTATTTGTTTTATCTCTTTTCTGTGCATGACTACCTCACATGCTTTCTTCATTACCAGAGCACCTAAAGGACCTGCTTGCCTAGAAAGATTAAATATTAGAAGGCCTAACAATCTTCAGCGTCCAGATCGCTCTGGTGGTCTTCTCCACATGGCACATCCACTTAGGGCAAGATAATGGCACCTCGGAGGTCGGGCAACTTTGATAGGATAGGGTCCTCTGTTTGCCTAGAATATCTATACTTCAGCAGTATTCTCTTCCTAGTCCTTCCAAACCAACACTCTTTCTCTTTTCTGTACCTCTCAGGACCAACTCCATACCAAAGGAGGTTGGGGAAGGCAGGGAGTATTTTTCACATTGACTACAAGCCAAAATGAGCTTCACTGTGATGAATCCAGAGATTTTGTGATCCTTAGAAAGGTATGGAAGATATGAATGACTCTCTGCAAATGATTTGCCAAGCACTGGTCAGGTCCACAAATGTCTCCTCACTGTCATTTTCTCCACTTAAGATTTATTCATCAGGGGCTTGAGTGCTTGGAGATCTTTAAGACTCCCTATTAAACTGCCAACACTTCTAGGGTAATAACTCGAGAACTCTAACACAAACATCACTAAGGACACAAGGAATTGGGGATCACCAAGGCAGATTTAAAAAATTACAAAGCAAAATGTTGGCCTTGAAAGATAATTTGGGACTTATATTAGAGGCATAATTTATTAAAAAAGTCTTGGTCCTAAATCTGACTATTCCCCAAAGGGAAAGTATATTACCTAAATTTAACATTACCAAAAGACCAAAAATATATATAGAGAGATATACCATTAAACTGCAAGTATAAAATACTGGTAACATATATGTTTCCATAGTAAACAACCAAAAATAATAAAATAAACTCCAAAATTAAAGAACATAAGGAGTTAAAATGTTATCTTCAAATTTTGACACTCTCAGTTATTGGAGAAAAATGTTTAAGAAATCTCTTCTGCAAGATTAAAACATCGTAATACATTTTTTTTCCAGTGAATACTAAATGGTAAACTTACATCGGAATTAAATCTCAACTGGCAAATGTTGCATGATATGATTTGCTTTCTTCGATGAGGAAGAGGAACCCCAAATGTATGATTTATTACAGCTTTCTGAATCGGGTCCATCTGTAATGAGAAAGAAAATACAACAAATAGAAATAAAGCTTGTCAGTTCCATTGGAATGTTGCCTATTTCATTAAAGAGCCAATCTGTACAGCTTGAATCTACTGTTCACATTATGAAAAACATTTTTATTCTAGGAAACAGCATTTCTACTTTCTTGGAAAATAGACAATAAGCTCAAAGCTCAGTATGATAAGAAAATGATAAAAGTACCCATTAGAGTTTGCATATTAACAGTTTTTCTCATTTTTGATCAACAATTGTCTCAGTTTGATAATCCTAAAATATAATTAAAGGTTTATCAAAACTCAAATTATTGCAAATGCCAGCAATCTTACACAGAAGTGAGTCTATGCCACTGCCCTAAAATGGACCTATAAGTAGACTTGGTCAGAGGAGTAGTTTTGAGAATAAATTATGCACCATAATCCAACATTAACCTTATGCTACTTTTGGTTATCTTTTCTGTGTTAAGAATATAGTATACAAATCTTACTTTCTAAGAATTCAAATGCATGGAGCTATCTATTCATTCAAAAATCATTTATGACCATTTAATATAGCCTGCTCTCCTATGGACTTACTATTTGAGGTTCAGAGAGTCTGGACCAAACCAGTTTATCTTTCTCCATCCCATATTCCCAGGCTAGGTCAAGTGACACCAAAGACATAATGTCAGCAACTTGGCGCTGATAAAACTCACCAGCTTTGTACTACTGTCCACATCAGTGGTTCTCAACTGTTGGAGTCAGATAAAAATTTTGATCTGCTTCTTAATACTGGTGCAATGTCTTTGCTTATCTGTGTCTCCTAAGGTGGTGATGAGGTTCAAAAGTGATAATTCATAAATCTACCTAATCATGAAATCTACCTAGTGCTAAGCACATTATAGTGTAAATAAATGTTGGCTATTATATTTTCTCTCTCACAGCGCACATGAAGATCAGAGCCTCACACTCCTATAATCATTGTTGGCACACGACTAATTTCTCACATGGCCAAGAAACATTTAAAATAAATCAAACATTACACATATGGCCATGACTTCTGTTGGATGCCTGCAAAGTTCAGAACTTCAACTCTCATCAGACCTGAAGTTCTTCCGAGAGTTCTCAAAATGGGTTTGGATAGCTCAGAAATAATACGACACTCAAAAAAAAAAAAAAAAAAAAAAGCCAAGAATGTGTCTGTGAAATGATTCTCTAATATTCAGCCTCTCTGATACATTGTACTTTATTAATTACCCTAAACAAGTCATTGATAAATTCCATCTCTTTTGTATTTCAAATTATCAGAACCAGTTCATTGATAGGTTGTCTTCATAGTAAGTAGGAGGAAGCTTCTGTCTACAAAGTCACAATTTCTATTAGGTTGTCTAGGCACTCCTAATGCACAATAAAAATAATGCACTTAGCATTTATTAAAAGTGTCTTCTATGTGCTAAGCACTAGGCTAGGTGGTTTATATATTAAACAGTTACAATGATCAAGAAGAACTCATGGGTGTAATCATTTTTACCTTCCATCATCACATGACATTTTTTATTTGATGTTAATCCTTTCCCTAATTCTGGAGGAAACTCAGCTATCCCTTATTTTTCTGGTCACTTCCAAGTATTAGTAAATACTAAGAACCCCTCTCTCCTTACTAATGAATTTTATCATACTTTAAAAAATCATATCATACTTTTTAAAACTAGTTAGGTATAATTTATATGTAATAAAATTTAGCAATGTTAGGTGTAGAATTTGATGAGCTTTGGCAAATACACACAGTAGTAATATTACACAAACATTTCCATCACCTGGGAAGGTTTCCTACTGTCCCTCTCAACACCTGACTCCCACACCCCACTTCTGAAATCACTGGTCTGCTTTCTGTCACTATTTTTTTTGCCCTTTCTTCAAGATCATATAAAGGAATCATGAAGCATGTGTGGTTTTTTTGTGCCTGACATTTTTATTTAGAATAATTCTTTTAAGATTCATCCATGCTGGGACGCCTGGGTGGCTCAGTTGGTTAAGCGGCTGCCTTCGGCTCAGGTCATGACCCCAGCGTCCTGGGATCGAGTCCCACATCGGGCTCCTTGCTTGGCGGGGAGCCTGTTTCTCCCTCTGCCTCTGCTGCCACTCTGCCTGCCTGTGCTCGCTCTCTCTCTCTCTCTCTGGCAAATAAATAAATAAAATCTTTAAAAAAAAAAGATTCATCCATGCTGTTGCATGAATCAGTAACTTATTCCTTTTTATTGCTCAGTAGTATTTCTTTGTACGGATAAATGACAATGTGTTTATTCATTTGTCAGGGGATGAATATGTGAATTGCCTCCAGTAAATTGTATTACCTTTTCAAGTCTTAACACACAGTCTAAAGCTCATTCCTAAATTCAGTTTGGCATCTTAATTCAGACATTAAAAACTAACTTAAAATTACATTCTCCCTCTTAGACTAGACCTACTGTCAGTAGTATGAATAATAGTATGAAAAGTCACAGGCCATAGTATACAGTTCTTTTCTCTTTATATATTTTTCTTTCAAGTCCCTTACCTCTACGCCAGCTAATCTTCCAAACCTGCCTCAATCCTATCTCACCCCCATTTCCTTAGAGCCCAGTGGAAGATGCAGAGGCTGGAGAAAGCCAGGAGTGACTCTGGGATACTCCAATAGCCTTCCTTTTGCTTCCCCAGATCACTTTTATAACTTTTTTAAAGATGCCATCACAATGCTGCTTGGACAACAATCACAGGGAACACTAGGGGATAATTTGCCTTTTAGCCAGAAGCTAAAGAAGTATTAAAAGCAGAAAGAGGTCACGGACTCAGAGATAGTTGTTTCATCATATGCTACTGCATCTGCTCGGTGCATAAATGGGAACCATTTCTATTTGGGGATAAGGTGAATTATGTCTATAACCCATTTAGGAATGGGTTATTATAAGAAATCCTCTTATAATGATACTATAAAATAAGAATAAATTATGCATTTATATTAAAGATGTTCTCTGAAAATGAATAGTACTGAATTTTTATCATATATTAGTGAGCAGCATATTATTTTGGTCTTTCAGGAACACTGGGAAAGCAGTCACCATATTCAATCCAGATTTGTGTAGGAGGTGTTTTGGAACTAGACACTTAATGCAAATGTGGCATACTCTCTAGATTTAATTCTTTTATTTGCATTGAATGATGCTCTGATCACTGTGAGTACAAAAATCAAATTTCAAGATGCAAAGTAGTGTATTTTTCTTCAGAGACAATTTTATTCCCCAGTATACTTAAAAAAAAAAAAAAACACCCACTTAACTGAATTATATTTCGAAGATGGATTTAACAAACTATAGTTACACCAACAAAAGTAATTCTCTTTATCATTTTAGAAATCCAGTACAATGAAATGGTAAGTTTAATACCTTTATTGATGAGCATGAATCATATTCACCTTTCTAATATCTACATCTCCAAGTATAAGTAAAACCACTTACAACAAAGAATCATGAAAGGACAAAATCTCAATAATAACCACTTCTATTGTTACATAGTTAATTAAATGATATCACATGGTATGTAACTAAAAGTAGCACCTATTATCAATCAAGGGGACACACACGCACACCAATACACAGACACACATACATAGCCACTTTGAATGTTGTCAAAACATATCATTTTTTGCCATTATAATCAAAAATTTTGTTTGAAAAGAAAGTCATATGTGTTGGTTTTACCCACAATAGGTATGCGCTGCCAAAACAATGATACTTTATTGTGTGTATGCATATTATCATTAGGAGTTTTTCCACACAATCAGTCTCAAGTGATGCCAAAGGGTGTAGGTAGGAAAAAGTGTTCTTGGGTCAAAAAAATTGCAGGAAACCTGGATAGTACAGCCTAGACATTCACAGCACACAATAAAATATTAAATTGTCTGAGATGACCTGTAATAAAAAACATGTTTTGAATAAATAATTTCTAAAATAATATAACCAAAACTGATTTTCTTTGTTTTTAAATTTAGCATCCTTGTTCAATGCATACAGTTTGGAAAATAATGATCCAGTAATATAGACCAATACAAGAATATGAATGAAATATAAAGCCTTGAAAAGAAAGTAAAGACGCAAAACTAAAAGTGTAACACAGAGAAATCAGATCCATAAAAGCTTCGATACATTCCGCTTAACTCAGGCAGCCTAGAATTAACTAAATTAAATGGTAAAATCTTCCTGTTATTGTAATACATATTTATCTAATTTCTGAAGTGGGGTATTCTAAATATATTATCCAGCCCCCCAAACAAACAAAAGTAAGAATGATACACTACCTATTGATATGCTTATCCAAACTCTAGCCTAAAATTCAATTTCAAACTCAGCCTATGGCCTTATTTAAAGCCAAATGAATATGTTTTTCTTCATTTCAAGCTTAAGCATCTTTGCATTTCTATCTCAGGTCTTGCTTTTCCTTCACATCTCCTCTGGGCATTCTGCTAAATTGATTTGTAAATGAGTATACAAGGGACATCTACAGCTCAAGATTCCCTTCTCTAGGATGCCCATTGTATTTTCTGAAGATAGAGGTTAGCCCTGAGTTTACCTTTCCTGCTCTATGAGACTTTCTCTTTTTCTGTTCCTCTTATTATTGTATCTTTCAATTTTAAAATCAAAGAATAAAAACTGAAATGCCAGGAAGTTTAGAAGTTCAGAAATATAAAGGTTGTCTCTTCCAGGTGGTATTTCTATGTAACAATGGTCAGTAACGATAGCTCTAAAGGTTACACTCACGGGAATTTACTGATTGTTTTTATGGTTATCAGCGTCATTTCCATCCTATCAGCTTACTGAGATACTCTCACTGCCCCTCGCCTACTATCACACACTACTACGTGGCAGAGCCAGCTAAGATGCACAACCGCCCACTCTGCCCCCGTCTCCCTCAGGTACCACCATCAAGCTTTGTGATACCCATTGTCCTGGACATTTGTGACTCTAGTATTAGGTGACACTGGGTTGAGGCCCTGGTGGCTTTACTATACCAACTATGAGTTAGAAAAATCTGAGTTTATATTACTCATATTCACACATTAGAACACACTAATAAAAAATCCTAATTATCCCAAGCCTACAACAAATTTGTTCATTTGAAACATATGCAATGTTGATCTTTTTCTTTAACTTTTAAGTGGACAAATAACTTATATTAAAAAGTGTATACATCTTAAGTACATAATTAGTTGACTTTTTAAACCTGTGCATACTTCCATGGTATCATCATCCCAATAGACATATAGAACATGTTCAGCAATCTAGAAGGTTCTAAGAATGGAGGCACAAATTTGGGAGTCCCCAAGCCACCTGCACTTCTGACTATATGGCTGTAAATTTGGGGGTTACCATGACTCCTACATGTTTGATAACTTGCTAAAATGATTAATAGGACTCAAGAAAACACTATACCTATGGTTAAAGGTTCTATTATAAAGGATATAAATCAGGACCAACCAAACGGAGAGTCCCAGAAGGTGAGATCTGGTAGAATACTGAAAATGGAGCTTCCATGTCCCTTCCCCAAGAAATTAGGATGTGTCATTCCCCTTCCCAAAACCTCATAGCTAAGAAATCTGCCCCAAAGCTTGCTCTCTGGAGTTTTCATTGGGGTTTCATTACATATGCATGACTGACTGAAATACTGGCAAAGTGAATTAACTCAATCTCTAGCCCCTTTCCCCTTCTTGGAGGTCCAGACTGGTATTACCTGCTCAAAGCCCAATCCTCTAATCATGGTTAGTCTTCCTGGTGATTGACCTCCATCCCAAGTCATCTCATTAGCATAAACTCAGGTGTGATCCAAGGTGGGCATGATTCACAAAGCCTCTCATCACTCAGGAAATTCCAAGATGTTAGAGGTTACATAAAATTCAAAAACTGAGGACAAAGATAGCCAAATTCTTTATTACACAACCATTGTATATCTTTATATTTTTGAATGCATATCTTTGCACAGTTGTAAGCATAATAGAGTATATTTTCTCTTTTTTTATTTAACAATGTATCATAAGAATACTTACATTTAAACATCAATTTTCATATTTACCAATTAAATGGTGGCATAATATTTCATTAAATAATTGTACCATAATTTACTTAGTTTATTCTCTGTTGTTGGATATTAAGGTGGTCACAGTTTTAAATAGCCCTGTCCAGATCATCTATATGGGTGCAACTTTTATTAAGAACCAGAGTATCTTAGAACTGGAAAGAATCTGAGTGATTAGATTTTGCCTTCTGATTCTATTGACAAAGCCCACTAAAGCCCAGAGATATTTCTACCAGGAGTAGAAAAGGCACAACAATCCAATTCTCCACATCCCAGTTTTGGGTTCTTGTAGCTATAATATATGACAGCAAGTCTAATCCTTCCTCTTTCCCTCCAAGTAGGAAGTAACAAATGGTTAAAATGTAGTCTAAATTGTTGCTGCTCTTATTTGCTGACTGTTTTCAAATCTTTCTAAGCTTCTATGTCATTACCTTTAAGTGGAGTGATAATCATGCTGCGTTATTATGTACAATGAATTATATAAAATGTATACAGAGTCCAGCATTGTGTCTGTAACATAGAAAGCACTAGATAAAGATAAGTATTTCTTCCATTATTATTTTATAGCAATGATAGTAAATACCGCATTCCTTTCCAGAAGCAGAAAACTGAAGAAAAAAAAAAA